>NC_061119.1:77506593-77555249 GCF_002878395.1 Capsicum annuum | reverse complement strand
AATTTCGATTGAATCACCTCTTGCCATTTTGGCCAGTCTTTTCTTCATCGATATTCTTCGACAGATAAAGGTTCAAGGTCCTCATTGTCTTGCATAATATTTAGTGCGACATTATATGCAAAAATCTATCCACCATAATTTTTTATCGATTTAAATTTACCTCATCACTAGTAGCGCTTATTGAAAGTTCTTCATTCACTTGAGTCTCGGGTTCACTAATTTCTTTAGGAATATCAGGATTAATCAGATTTTAAGTCTCTTCAAGAGAATATTTTATAATATTATATTTATCATTCTTCATGTTTCTTTTTCTAGGATTTTTATCCTTTGAACCCAACGGCTTACCATATTTTAGGTGTGCTTGGGATTCAGAAGCTATGACATTAGTAGATGGTCCTTTTGGGACTTCAATTCGGACAGACACATTCATTGCAGGGATATGTGACTTAGTTATTCTTTTCAAATCGGTAAATGCATCTGGCATTTGATTTGCTAGTTTTTGTAAGTAAATGATCTTCTAGACCTCATTTTCACATATGGGGGTACGTGGATCAAAATGAGATAATGATGAAACTTTCCACATATTTTCTCTTTTATGTTCACGTTTCTCTCCCTCTAATTGCGGGAAATTTGTTTCATCAAATCGACAATCTGCAAATCAAGCAGTAAATAAATCTCCCATCAATGGTTCAAGGTAGCAAATTATAGAGAATGACTTAAACCCAACATATATTGCTAACCTTCTCTAGGGGGACATCTTAGTTCGCTGAGGTTGTGCAACTGGCATATATACAGCACATCCAAAAATTCGTAGATGGGCAATATTTGGCTCATGACCAAGGACCAATTGTAATGGGGAGTACTTTTTAATGAGTTGGTCTGAGATGAAAAAGTATTGCATTTAAGATAGAATGACCCCAAACAGTAGTGGGCAATTTCATTTTGATAAGCAGTGGTCTTGCTATAAATTGTAGGCGCTTAATAAATGACTCATCAAGGCCATTTTGAGTATGAAAATAAGCGAATTTATTTTCAACTCTTATCCCAACTGACATACAATAATCATCAAAAGCTTTGGATATAAATTCTCCAGCATTGTTGAGGTGAATAGCCTTAATAAGATAACTTGGGAATTGTGCCCTTAATCGTATTATTTGTGCCAATAATATCGCAAATGCCAGGTTGCGAGATGATAAGAGACACACAAGATACCATTTTAAAGATGTGTCTATTAGGACTATAGAGCGGTCATTTAGGGGCCTTAGCTGGTAATCCGGGTTATTTCCCTCTCGACGATGAAGCTTATCCCCCATCATCTCACTAACCGAATTTGACCCTTTTTTTAAGGCCATACCTAATATTCAGAGTTTGCCTTGATTTTGTACCGCTCTTGAGGACCGCACCAAAATAGTGTTTTACCCCTAGATGTCCAGTCAAATACTGCACCTCAATGCATTTTGGGGAGAACCAGCTAGCTCTAGGTTCGAGTGGCATTTCACCTACTATATGGGTGAATAGGTCCACATATATCCCCATGTATACATTCTAGAAAAAGAGGAGATTCGACGCTAACTTTCAGTGGTGATGGTTTAGTTATAAGTTTGCCTTGATAACAAGCAGCACATAAAAATTCATCACTTGTAAGGATCTTCAGGTTCTTTAGTGGGTGCCCTTTTGAATTTTAAATGATTTGTGTCATCATTATTGAGCCAGGATAGCCTATTCGATCATGCCAAAGCATAAGTATATTTAGATTGGTAAACTTTTAGTTTACGATGAAGTGTGCTTCAACTGTACTAATTTTGCATAGCATAAGCTGAAAGACAAAGTTGATAATCTCTCCAACACTTGCTTTTGACCTAAGACATTCTTGGTAATGCCAAGATATTCATAATTTATTTCATTATTGTCTCAATATGATATCCATTTTGGAGGATATCTTTGGAACTCAATAAGCTTCTTGGGGATTTAGAAGAGAACAACGCATATTCTATAACTAATTTTGTCCCCTTAGGCAGAAATATAGTAGCTCTTTTGGAGCCTTCAATTAATTTTAAATTATCGGAGATTGTTGTAACATTTGATTTTTCTTCTAAGTAAGTTGGAAAAATATTTCTCATCTTTAAATATTGCGTGTGTTGTCCCACTATTAATTACACAAATATCATCACGATCAATTATTGATCTAAATAAAATTTGAGAATCTATATTTTCTTCAAGATGAAAATATAAACAAAGTAAATATTTCAGCATAAAAAGCACATAATGTATTACACAAAGTTTATTTATTTACAAGACTAGTGAGAAACTATTAACAGAAATGTAACCGAATACAACTTAATAGGAAAGTAAAACAATGAGACTATTTCATAATCATCACCGAGAGGGTGATTAACATGTCCTTTAGGGATTATAAAGAAATCTGAAACATCTAAATTCATGGGCTCAACATTATCTTCAGAGATAAAGTTCTCCTCTATGTCGTTATTTATTTTCTTAAAGGACGCCTGATAAAGCTTCACTAGATGCTTTGGTGTACGACAGGTACGTGACCAATGCTCTTTTCCTCCACATCAATAGTATTTATTTTCAGAGTTCGTCCTTGTCACTGCTTCTGTAGCTTCACCCTTTTTTACACTGCTGGTCTGAGGGTCAATGTTTAGTGCAAGACGATCACCCTGATTATAATATCTAAATCAACCACGACCACAACTACGACTAGGGCCAGGTCTTCTTTCATGCCTGGTTTGTTGAAAATATGTAGCACTCACTTTAGGAAATGGAGCAGTACCAAGAGGTCAACTTTCATGAGACATCAATATGTTGTTCCGCAATAAGAAAATGAGAAATCAATTCAGAATATTTCTTGAATCCCATTTTTTGGTACTTCTACTGCAGGAGCATACTCGAGGCGGGAAAAGTAAAGAATGTTTTCTCTAATATGTCGTGATCTGTAATATGTTCTCCGCATAAATTCAACTACGATTTAATTCTAAACATGGAAAAATTATAAGCAGTGATATTTTTAAAGTCTTGTAACCTCAAATGAGTTCACTCATATGAGCCTGTGGAAGGACGACTATCTTCAGGTGGTCGTATCTTTCTTTTAAATTATTCCACAATATAAGTGGACCCTTAATTGTTAGGTATTCCATTTTCAAACCTTCGTCAAGATGATGATGGATAAATATCATAGCCTTGGCACTATCTTGGTTTGAAGCCTGAATGCCATTTTTTATGGTGTCTGCTAGACCCATTACGTCCAAATGTATTTCAGCATTCAGTGCCCAGGACATGTAGGTTTTGCCCAATATGTCTAGGGCAATAAATTTGTGTTTGGATATATTTGACATTATTGTAAGAAAAATATACCTTAAAATCGTTAAAATTTTTTTGCGGAGACTCATGTTGTTAACGTGATATAAAATTATGTATCAAAGTAGAACAACAACAACAACAACATACCCAATGTATTCCCACATAAAGGCTTTGGGGAGGGTAGAGTGTACGCAGACCATACCACTACCTCAGATGAAGTAGAAAGGCTGTTTCCAATAGACCCCCAGCTTAGGACCAATAGCAGTATAACAAACACCAAACAACCCCAACTATATGGTTGACAATTCTCAAGAGAACAGGATGTGCTCAGCTGTCGAAGGTCCAAAAGCTAGAGATTAACAAACTGGGAGGACGACAACTCATCATAGCGTACTTCCACATATCCACTTTTATATCTGCAAAATAAACTAACACCACTTGCCATAAGATAATACTATAGCCACAAGATAAAACTAAAAACTAGCTATCCAAAATCATACAGAACACTCAACACCACGAACAAGAAATTTCAGACACAAATAAAGAATGCTCCTCTATTTTTACAGACGCACTCTTGCCCCTAACCTTCTATCCTAATCCGCGTCCTCCACACCTTCCTATCAAGGGTCATGTCCTCCGTAAGCTGTAACTTCTCTATATCAAGCCTAATTACCTCCCTCCAATATTTCTTTGGCCTACCTCTACCCCACCTAAAACCATCCATAGAAAGTGTCTCACACCTCCGCACTGGAGCATTATAGCCTCTCCTCATCACATGACCGAACTAACGTAGCCTTACTTTTCGTATTTTGTCCTTCGCCAAGGCTACTCCCACCTTCTCCCAAATAATATCATTCCCTACCTTATCTTTCCTAGTTTGGCCACACATCTATTACAATATCCTCATCTCTACCAACTTCAACTTTTGAATGTGGGTGTTCTTAATTGACCAAAACTCTGGTCAATACAGTATAGCCGACCGGACCGCCACTCTGTAGAACTTCTCTTTAAGCTTTAGGGTCACTTTCTTATCACATAAAACTCTCGAAGCGAGCTTTCATTTCAACCACCCTTCCCCAATATGGTGCGTGACATCCTCATCAATCTTTCCATTGCCCTGAATCATAGACTCTAGATACTTAAAAATCTCCCTCTTCTAGATGGCCTGAGAGTCCAGCTTCACAACCACATCAGCCTCCTATGATATATCACTAAACTTACACTTCAAGTACTCTATCTTGGTCCTGCTCAATCGAAACCCTTTAGACTTAAGGGTCTGTCTCTAAAGCTCTAACTTATCATTAACTTCTCCTCGAGTCTCGTTAATCAATACCACATCATCGAAAAATAACATACACCAAGGCACCTCCCCCTGAATATGTCACATCAAATCATCCATCACCAAGACAACTAAAAAAGTTATTAGAGCCGATCCCTGATGCAACCCTATCAAAACCAAAAAGTGCTCTGAATCTTCACCTACTATCCTCACCTGAGTCTACGCGTCATCATACATGTCCTAAATCGACCTAGTATACACCACGAGCACCCCTCTAGCCTTCAAACACCTCCATAAAATATCTCTGGTAACTCTATCATATGTCTTCTTTAGAGCAATAAACACCATATGTAAGTCTTTCTTCCTCTCCAGAAACTATTCCGCTAATCTTCTCATAAGGTGAATAGCCTCAGTAGTCGAACAACTTAGCATGAAACCAAACTAATTCTCAGAGATAGTCACGCTCTTTCTCAGCCTCAACTCTACTACCCCTTTCCAAACCTTAATAGTATGACTCAACAATTTAATCTTGTATAGTTGTTGCAACTCTGGATATCTCCCTTGTTCTTATACAATGGAATCAACTCTGGATGTCTCCCTTGTTCTTATATAATGGAATCATTGTACTCCACCTCTATGCTTCAGGAATCTTCACCGCCCTAAAAATGATGTTAAAAAACCTTGTCAACCACTCCAAACCTACCCCGCCAGTGTACTTCCAAAAATCCACTGGAATCTTCCTTGGCCCCGTCGCCCTCCCTCAATGCGTCCTATGAATAGCCTCCTTTACCTCCTTAACCTTGATACACCTATAATAACCATAGTCATGACACTCCTTAGATTTCTCCAAGTCCCCCAACATTAAACCTTTGTCCCTCTCATCGTTGAAAAGTTTATGAAAATAGGAATGCCACCTCTTCCTAATGAGGACTTCCTCAACTAACACAGTACCATCCTCTCTCTTGATGCACTTCACTTGGTCAAGGTCATGATCCCTCCGCTCCCTGGCCTTGGCAAGCTATACAATATCTAATCCCTACCTTTCTCCTCTAAAGCCACATACAAACTCTTAAAAGTTGTCATCTTAGCCATCGTAACCACTAACTTAGCCTCTCTCTTAGCTACCGTATATTCTTCCTTATTCGTTCGTCTCTCCTCATTATCCCTGCTCTCAACCAACTAAGCATACTTCACCTTCTTAGACTCTACCTTTATTTTCACCTTTTTGTTCCACCACCAGTCCTCTCGGTGCTTACCAAATCAACCTCTTGAGACACCCAACACCTCTCTAGCTGTCTTAATAATGCAACTGGTAGTCATCTCCCAGATACTATCCACATCCTCTCTACTCTACCAATCCCCCTTGCTCCTCAACTTTTCCCCTATTTCCAAAGCATTAGCCAGGGTCAAGCTTCCCTACTTAATCCTTGCCCGAGCCTCCACTCTTCTCTTCTTTCTACCCTTATTGATTACCAAGTCCATCACCAACAACCTATGTTGAGTCAAAAGATTCTCGCTTGGTAAGACTTGACAATCTTTACATAGTGCTCTATCACCCTTCCTAAGGAGCAAAGAGTCTATCTGAGTCTTGGCCACTGAACTATGAAACGTAATAAGGTGATCCTCCTTCTTTAGAAAGCTCAAATTTACTATTCCTAACCCAAAAGCCTTAGAAAAATCCAAAGAGAAACTCCTCCTTCATTCTTCTCCCCAAAACCAAAACTACCATGTACATCATCAAACCTCTTGTCAAAGACCCAATATGACCATTGAAGTCTCCTCCCACAAAAATTTTCTCAGTGCTCGGGATGCTACTCACCACCTTATCCAACATCTTTCAAAAGCCCTTCTTTTTCTCCTCGTCCAAACCTACTTGCTGAGTGTAAGCACTAATAACGTTCACTGAAGACCCTCCCAAAACTAACTTAATAGACATCAACCTATCACTGACCCTTTTAATTCATCTATATCCCTCGCCTTAGTGCCTACCCATTTAGTTTCCTGGACACACGTTATACTAACCCTCCTCTTTTTAAGAATCTTCACCAGCTCTATAGACTTACCTTGAAGCGTCCCTATGTTCCAGGACCTAATCCTCAACCTAAAAACACCTTTATCCTACATAGCCCTACTATCCCTTGCCTCAACCCCTGACTTGAACCTAGACCCGACCCCATCCCCAAGCCCAGCCTATGACATGACCCTAGTCTGCCATATATCAACCTAGTCACCACTCAAAAGGATACGATAGAAGAAAATAAAGAAAAGAAGACAAAAAAACATGACAAGAAAAAGAGTACGATTAAAAGTAGTTAAATCAGCAAACAAAAACCAGCAAGCAGGCTTGATACTCACAAGCAACAACACGTACTATATACTCACAAGAAATGGACACCTACTAAGTTACGGAGAAACCAAAAGTAGTAATCCCACATAAATAATCAAAAAATCGGTCGAGAAATCAGGATTGAAAAAAGACAAGAAGCCTATACCAAATAAACTATGAAAGAATAAATTGGAGAAGAGTAAAATGAGTGCACCTAGTTCTGGGGGAAGACACAGTGAAGAATTTTCTTATTAGTTTTGTCGAATTCCGATAAATTGGTGCAGAAATTGGTCACTGGAATTTGGTATCACCGCTTTTACCCTACTACTTGTATCACACCCCTGTAATTAGTCGTTGGAGAATACGTTGGCTGCCGAAAAAATGAGTTGGTCGGCAGAATCTTGATGTCGCCACCTGAATTGCCTGATCTGAACCGTAGTACCTGGAAAGGGTTATAAAGAAAAGAAAAGAGAAAAAAAGGAACAAAGGAGGTGATCAGTTCACCAAAAACTGGCGTTACTCACCGAAAATTAATGTGGACGCCGAAACTAGTGAGCCACCAAAGAAAGCCACTATTTTAGTGGTCGGCACAAGAAATAAGGAGAGCAAGAGACAACGGTCAGTTTCAACGAAAATTGAAGTTACTCACCAGAATCTGATGGTGGCCGGCGTAATTAATTTGACAATACGTGTTTGTGTTGGTGGCGCTTACGTGTTTGGCGGAAATCAATTTCATAATAGTAGTCAATGGAGATACTCTCGTCGGAGAGTCGCCGGAAATTGGTAAAGTTAAGAGAGGCTTCACCAGAAACAAGCAATTGAAAGGTCAAAACCTGTTTTAAACATTTCTAACGGCAAAGTAACAAAATTGTAATGCTCCGAGATCCCATCCTGAGATGTCACACGGTGCTTATGACCCCGAAGGACGACAACATATATTAGTGTAAATGTACATCCGAATGCATATGCTAAATTTATATATGCAACATACACGTATCATCTCATCATCATCTCCTCATAATATCATTATGATCATAAAAATCATTAACCACATAATTACATTATCATTATCAATGTAATCATATCATCATCATTATCATGATATCAATATCATCATCATCGACATCACTATCAACGTAATCACGTCATCATCGTCATCTCAATATCACCCTCATCAATATCAACTCATCATCACTAAAAATAATATATATTCAATGTAATAAATAATCACTAAGCATTTGAAAGTAATCATAAATGTTCAGTTTACATATATCCAAAGAGTAAAGCAAGTCTAGTTGTCATAATAAACCCTTCACATGAAGGTAGGGTGTTTCTCTACACTTAAGCTTATAATAACATACACTCTAAGGAACTCATAAGGTGCCTACATTGACAACCCTGATAATTCTTACCTATTGACTCACACTCATACTCTTAGGCTATTTCTTATACCTTAAACTAATTGCAACCTCAAGTTACTAAATGGGGCCTTACTACTATTACGTCTTTAGTATTTTAATATCTAATTTTCTTACACTTATGCAAATATTAACCTCATACTACCATTCAATAGTTCATATCTACTTATGGTTCTTTAGCTCTATTCATTCAACTAATTTACTCGTGCCCCGCACTTACCCTCTCTTCTTATTTCTAAGTTTAATTTCACACAATTTTCTTGAGCTACATAAGTGACCTACCTTAATCCTAATTTTCCTAGCTCATTCAGTGGTCATACTTACCCTTACACTATTTTCTTAAAACCCTTATACTCTCTCGCTCCTTATTCATCTCCACAAAACTACCAATTCAAGTAATAGAGGGTTGTGCTAACTCAAAATAATAATAATAATTCATCACGTATTAAGAGCCTAAATCAGTTACAAATATTTTGTCCATCCAAAAGCCATGTCCAAAGGCCTAAGTCATGAAAACGCCCGACATTACTATCATTATTATATGCATCTAGGCCAAGTCTACCAAATTCTCATTCTAGGCCTCTTCTCATTCCAAACTCTCATCGGGTATGACTCAAAATTGTCTTCATAGATCATGACCTTTGGAACTTCATAGCTTTAGGTATTAGGTTTTAGTCTACGTGTTTTTAAGGAAGGGAATGACCTAAGGAGGCTGGAAACAAAGAAGGGTTTTAAAAATAATTCCCAAGTACTGCTGCAGTGGTTGATTTACCACTACAACATTGGATTTACCATCGTAGGGTAGGCAGCAGGCCGGCCCAATTCTTTAATTTTTAAGCTTAATTATGTTGGGCATTATATTTCCTATGAAATAATTTCTCTCATGTTAAAAGAAAAATTCCTTCATTGAAAAAAAAATCATGATGATTATTGACATAATGACATACTGGATTATTATAGCTAAGCATGCAAAGTGTCACTTAAGCGGCAAGCGTTGAGTTTAAGATCATACCAAATTTATTTTGTATTATTGACATTTTGAGAGCTAGGAAGCTCTATTTTAGGCAATTCTTAATGTATTTCTCTTGTATAATTATGGGGTATGTGATTTTATCATTATTTTATTTATTTTTCATGACTATTCACATTGTTTTTCATGATTTTGATCTTTAAAGTTGAGTTTTAAAATTTAAAATTATGAAATCAAAAATTCATTATTTAAAGGTCAATTTGGAATGAATTTTTATTGATTTTTCAGATTTAAGATCCTTGTATCATGGATAAATGGGTTTTGACAAAAGTTTTTCAAAATCTCTTATTTTAAACTATGTTTGATAATGAATTTTGAGGTTTTTACCTGGTAAATTATAATAGTAATTTTTACGTCGATTTCAAGTCTGATTTTAACTAATTTTTAGTTAGATTTTCAAATTTGGAACTCTAAGAGTATTGGGAAGATGATTCTTAAATAAAATCTCAATTTTACTTTCGTATTTTTGAAACTCGATTTTTAAAGTTAATTTGACCTGAAATAAAAATATATCGATATGAATATCAATGGACTTCTTTTGACTTATAAATATCATATTTGATTATTTTGAATATTTTTGGTAATGATTCGAGGGAGTGGAGCTTCTGATTGATGCTTCGGACTGTGTTTTGGCTTGTGAATCTTCTCTAAAGGAAAATTGAGATGTACCTTGAATTTTTCTGAGGTGTTTATCTGTTATAAGTTTATTTGAGATGTACCTTGATTTTTTCTGAGGGTTTATCTGTTATAAGCTTATTTCTTATATTTTGTGAATTATTTAGGATTAGGGTTCCCGCTTAGATGAAATAACGAGCATCTCCACAGGTACCGAGTCATTTTATGGATTGTATTTATATAATGATTTATATTGGTTATTCTAGCCACTTGTGATTATACTCAAAATATATTGTAAATAGTTGTCTTATGAACCTTGAATAATTAATAGTGGATACCTAATTAAGAGCTTGAATCGTATTTAGTGAAATTTGTTGTGATGTTCGGAGCTTAGCAACCATTTAAGGATAATTATGCTATTATTATAGTAGTTGACGTATTTATCAGAATTTAGTATCTCTTATTAGGCCATGCTATTAACTAGCATAGTTCTCCTTTAAGTTATTTAATCTAATGATGTCATCTTTGAGAAATATGAGACTTATTGTACGGAATAAGATAGGTTTGGGTAATTTTTGCTATATAATGTTGGTTGGATTATTTACTATTTTTGTGTTACTAGAGTAGGGGCTTATGTGAATGTCATTCACTTGAGAGCTTATTATTATTGTGATGCCCGAGTGGAGGCTTGAATTGATATTATTATTTTTATTTGTGCAGTAATTGTCATATTATTATCATGACGCACGAGTGGGGGCTTGAATTTAAATAACATTATTGATGTCTTACATTATCATTTATACTAGGGGTGGGCTTAAATACCGAAAAACTGAAATACCAAATCGAACCGAATTATTTTGATTTTTTGGTTTCAGTTTCGGTTCGGTTTTGGTTTATCTTTTTATAAATTTGGTATTTCGGTTCGATTTTCGATTTGAACAAAAATAAACCAAAATTTTTCATATACTTTTTAAAATTATTACTATATATATCAATATATATGATATATATTTATTATTAAATATTTATAATATCTAAGTCCAATAGCTATTTTGGCTTTAGTTACATCCCACTACTGCCTACAACCCAAAGCCCCAAAATCCAAATACATTCAGCAACTAAAATCAAAAGCTACTTTTTACATTGTATTTTTCAATCGAAAGTTAATATATAGTCCTCCAACTGATTTTTGCATTGGAGGTGATTATTCTCATTTATCACCTAGAAGACTTTATAATTTTATATTGGTTTTTATAAACGTAAGAAAGTTAAACTAGTCCAATTTACAAATATAAGTTAGCCCATTAAACATGTCCAAAACCAAAAAATTAAAATTATTAAACTGAAATAGAACCGAACCAAAATTTACATAAACCAAATCGAACCGACCTCATTTAGTTTGGTTTTCGGTACACCTAATTTCATAACCAAAAACCAAAAAAATCAAAATAAAAAAATCAAATCCGAACCAACATACGAAATGTTCACCCCTAATTTATACTTGTGATGCTATATGATGGCTTATATCATGAATTATCATCATATTGAGTTGATTCTGAGCTCAGTTATACCTGTATCAAATTAATTATTATCTTTATACTGATTCATTGTAAGTATTAACATCCTCATTTAATCTATACATGTCATCAAATTAAATCACCGAGAAACACCAATTTTGATAGAAAATAAAATACTTTAAAAAACCCTTGAGGAGAGAATATGGCAGGGTGATCGATACTTGAGATTTGATATTGTTAAAGCATATGGTCTGATCCTAGAAGTAAGGAGACTTAAAAGACATATATGATACTTGAGATTGATATTCTGAAGGTATATCATCATATCCTAGAAGTGAGGAGGCTCGAAAGGAAAATACGAGGGTGGTTTATATCATCATCATTACATTGCATCGCATCACTTCTATTACATTGCGTTCTTTGTTATGGTTTGATATTGTGTATGAGTATTTACTTTTGTGTCGATTTATCACAATTGAAACTTATTCATGATATTGGTTATTCTATATTCAATTCACTATATTACTTCATATGCTATCATTCTTTAGTTGATTTGGAGGTTAAGATATTAAAGACGTGGGGTATAGCAATGGATTTATCAGTGAGACTGTAGTGTCTCTCCTGTTGGTAGAGATACATAAATTTATACACTCTCATCATTTTTATCCTAGATTATTGGTTGAACATGATAATTGAGTCTGATATAATGTGTTAGTAAGTCCCCTTCATAAATGAATTTCTTTAATTATTGATCATAAAATGACTAGTGTTTACATACTAAAATTATTTTTCCTACCATGTATATTGATATTACTATAATTATTATAACGCCCTGAATCTGGTACCCAGAACGTTACACGGTGCTCATGACCCCGAAGGACCATAAGCTAACCCATGACTGATATTTGTGCCTGTATACTGCATGATATACTATATAATGCAGAAACATGAACTAAAAGGCCATAAGTTTCAAACTATAACATAATATCCGATAAAATATAACATCTGGGATGGGGTATACACGCCTAAAACAAAACTGTCTAAACATACTGCAGTCTAAAAAACCTCTAAAACATAACTATCTAAATAAGGAGATGATGGAACATGTCCCCAACTAACTCTAACTAATAAACTAATTAATGAAATAATAAAGAAATGATTATGTCCTCGAAAGATAAGGACTCACTGCTAACTCTGACTGTAGAGAATGGAATACTACTGATGCTTTAGAGCTCGTGCTTCTGAACCTGTGGTATAAAACACCATAGCGCAAATGCGTCAGTACTTTGAATGTACTGGTATGTATTTAGGTAGCCTGAATGAAAAGGGTTGACATGCATGATCTATACTAACTAACTGAATAATATGAACGTGAGAATACATGCATGAATACATAATAACTATAAATAGGGTCAGGATAACATGATTACTGAGTCTGAGTACTGATAACATGAGATACTGATAATTGTATAACTAAAATAACTGATACTGAGCGACTGTATCTGACATTTTAGTTTCTAATGAAACTAGCTGAGTTCCGCACTATTTTGAGTTGACTGTATTTGACAACCTTAAATTTTGTAGAACTATTTGAGTTCTATTACTGAGGCTGAATGATTGTATTTGACAGCCCTGAATTCTATAGAACTATCTGAGTTCTATTACTGAGGCTGAATGACTGTATCTGAAAGTTCTGATTCTATAACCAAAATTATGGGAAGTATTCATCTAACCAACAAGCCCCTAATATGCCATTATGGCTGAGTTGGGGTTTAATCTGTAACCCCAATTAGAAAAGTGTCAATACCGCGCCACTAGTAAGGACAATCTGTGAGTAACCCTCATAGAATAGGTAAATCTAGTGAGAATGGTAGGAACCCTCGTATAACAGGTTAAGCCACCTCATCTTCCCTCATATAACAGGCTATGATGTCTCAACTTACACTGGCTACATAGTTCTGGAATGTAAGGATTGCTTCTAAGAATCACACCCTCATATAATAGGTGAGTTCCTAGCCTTAGGTTCACTCGGTGCTAATTCCTACTCCCATCTGAATAGACATTGAACATGATTAACTAAATTGGACTAGACTGAATTCATGGAGTTTCATTAGCTGACGGAATACTATAGAGATTATTGAATTACTGAGCTTTCCTGAGTCACACGACTGACTGGGTTCTATGGACCATGGATTAACTAAGGATATCATGAAAATATGGCACTAAATCTAGGCACACAACTATATTTTTTTTCGGGTACAAGTACCCCCAGGACTCGATGGAAGGAAACTGACAAGGCATAACATTATTAAATACATGACCAACATCAACAATCCATAATACAATAGTTGGAGATATTTCACGGGTATATGATTATCATAGCTTGGAACAAGAATAAGATAGCATGTATACATACCATGATTTCACAAGGCTAACTCATGAGCAGTCAAACAAACAAATTTCAAAATATAAGAATAACATGGAAGTTATTTTGGATCATAATTTAGCTATACTGCATAATTTCTATCTTCCTAGGCATTTTATCAAACACCTTGCATGCACCCTTAGGGCATTGGCATAATCATCAAATTGACACAGTATAAATAACTTAATTTATGGATTTCACTCACTTACTAATGTAGTTTCATGAAAAACACATAAATATTCCAACGTGGGAATCATATAACAAGGTAAACATGGTTACAACTAAACCACAACATAAATACCATGATTCATAATTTAAAATAGGGTTCTTGAGCTTTATGGATGAAAGAAATCCATAAATCAACACAAAACATACCTTAGTTCTTGATTTAGCAAAGATTGACGGAGAGACTTTCTTGAAATTGAATCCCCAATTGAATCCCTAGTTTGTTCTTGAGAGAAAATTGAGAGAAACTAGTTTATTTTGGGTTCCAAATAGCTGAATCTCATATTCAAGGGCTTAAATAAGGGTGGTAAATTGACCCTTTTAACCGTGGACGCGTCTTTTAAATTGGTGAAAATTTCTCGACCGGACCCCTAGCATGATGCGGCACTATTGTGCCGTGTCACTGGAATTTGACAACTGGGAAATTGGGGGATGGCGCGATGCGGAGCCATCGCGTTGCCACTTCATTTATGACCTAAAATATTGGAAAGATGCGCCACTATTGTAGACCCTTACTGGAATTTGACAAATACCATTTTCTTTTGTGGCGCGGCGCGCCACTTACTAATATGGCATAATTTTACGACGAAAACTTAAAATAGTCATAACTTCTTACCCAGTTATCAGATTTTGGTGAATCTTATATCGATGGAAAGCTTATTGAATTTTCCACATGATAAAAGTGAAAATCTTAAAAATTCCACATGTACAAAAGTGGATTCATCTTCCAAAGTAAGCTTCTAACATTCTTGGGATGATTTCAAGCTAGGTAGAAAAATGGGGTATTACAATTATTGTGTTGGGATACATTGTTAGGATAAAGTGGTATATTTTACCAGTTGTATATTGATAAGGACCCTTGGTTCGTTGGTATGGGGGTCCTCGCTATCATTTTAGATTAGGATCGGTTATAAATGATGTTTACTTAGTACACGTGTTTCATACTCACACTTGCTTTTTTCTTTCCTTTTTGTTTTCTTCAGCACCTCATACAAGTATTGGTTGTGTTCCCTCAGCATTAACATTACAGAGATCGAGTTAATGACTGGTATTTAACAAAGCTTATTTGAATCTCTCTTTATTTATCTTATGCTTTATCCATAATTAAGATACTTTAGATTATTAATATCCTTCTTCTTGCATTTTTTGTTTAATTTAGTAATTAAATTTAAGTTGGGACAGGCTTACCTGTACTAGAAGTGATGACAATTGGGATAGACTTAGCTGTACTAGAAGTGTGACAGTTGTCATCACGTACTCTATGTTGGGTCATGACACTTTCTTTACCAAAAAAAAACCTCGTATAACATGGAATTTTTAGTAGCAATTAACTGAATAATAAAATATAATTAAAGTCGCACTTTTAGACTGCAATTTAAATTTTTTAACAATTGAATATTATAGACTCTCTAATTTGCAAAAGCTCATATCCAGAGATACATGAAAAGGCACGAAAAGAAGTTACATAAAGATATATAGAGCATATGTATACATACATAATATGATGTTATAGTCTGTGATACTCATTTTTCAAACCACAATTACATCTATTATGCCAAACTGAAACAACTTTCAAGCAACTTCACAAATTAGCCTAATTTTATATAAAATTTCACTTGAATTTCAGCGAACTGATTGTGGTGCTTGGAATTCACTACTTTTGTACTGAAAATAAAAATAAAAGATTAAAAATCTATCAAACCAAAAAAAATTGTAACAATCATAATTGTGATTTTTAGCTTTTATTGTGTTTAATTATTTTGTCATTCCTAGTAGTTGCTAGATGCTATTTCTGAGTTGGGGGATTGGTTGGCACAATCCCCATTGCATTCGGGAATGATTTGAGTGAGTTTGAGGTCCTTAGAGCCATTAAAAATGGTTAGTTTAACTTCGATCAATATTTTTTTATTCAAGCATCGGTTGATAATTTGGTCAGTGTCATGGCCCAATACAAGTCATGATGGGACCTACTCTATTCTTCTGATAAGTAAGACAAACCATAAACCAGAGTTAAACACAATAGGTTAATGAAATACCCCATACTTTGTCCCTTGAAAACTGCTTGAGCATTGAGCTCACTTCCCTAGTTACGCCTCGCCCTATGAGTCGTAGGGTATCTTGACGAGTTATTGGGATGATTCATAATAAAATCATGTAAGTTTATGGCATGATTTTACTCTGAGTACGAGTGGCTCACTATGAGCTATAGGGATTTGTTACGAGTTGTGAAGTATAAATCGTAGGGTGTCCAGTGTATACCCCAAATGGGTTCTGTGTTGATTATGACTGGGACATATGAATTATAGGGTCCTATTACGAATCATATGGCTGAGTCGTAAGGTAAGTAGTGGATGGTGTCCTTAGACTGCCATGGTTACGACTCGTGGTGAATAGTCATAAGAAGTGGTTACGAGTCGATGGTTGACTCATAGTCAAAGACGACCCTTTTTCAGCTTTTAAGTTAAGGGCATTCTACATATTTCCCCTCTTACCCAACTTGAAACCCACATCTTATAACCTCATTAGGGTATCATTAGCACTCAAAAATACATCAAAGCAACTTCTCAAATACTCCCAAATCCTTGAGGTCAAGAACACTTAGAGTTTTCAAGAGGTTGACCAATTAGGACTTTCAAAGGGTGATTTCTCTTCGTACATCTTACTATTTCAGGCATGTGACTCTTTCCTCATTGTTAATTTTGTAAAATCATATGTATTAAAGTGTTATTCACATGGAATTGTTTTTGTTTTGAAAACAATAGTTGTGGCTTTGAATATTTATTATTGAACAATGTTTTCCCATGATTTAATTATGATTATTCATGCTTTAAATATGGTTTTGAACTTATGGGTGCATGGGTAAGGTGAATGGACTAGGAAATTGTGATTTTCCCAAACTTGTGACTTTTGAAGTGGTTATGACCCTAACCCACAGTGTAAAATTGGTTTTGTGTTATGAGAAAGATGGAAATTTATGACTTTTAAAGTGGTTAACTGGGCTATAAATAGGGTTGTGTAGTTGATTCATGAAAGTGGAGGTTTGGATGATTGACACTGGAAAAATTACATTTGTCGATATGGGGGTCTAAGTGACCAGGGAGGTTCGAGTCCCCCTTATTATTATTTCATAATTAGGGAGGTATGAGTCCCCCATAAATCGTTATATGAATAGGTGCTTAAGTTACTATGGTATATCTGGGAGGTTCGAGACCTCTATATGTATATATGTGAGATTATTCTGTGGTTCGTGCGGCTACACGTACTGTGGCCTAACCAAGGGGTGAGAGTTAGGGCCCATATATCCCATGGGTACTATTATATGACTCTTAAGCTACACAATCCAGGCTAAAGTTTTGAAAATACATGTTAAGATTTGTTCTCTATCTCGGTATGTGATATATATATATGTGTATATGCATATGATTATGAGCATTGATTTTGGATAGCTTTTCTTTTACATCTTTCCCATTGACTAAGTTAACCTATAAGAAGGTGATGTTCTTGTGGTCTGATGCTTGTGAGGGTAGTTTTGAAAATCTGAAAGATAAGTTAACTTCAGCTCCAGTTTTGACCCTGCCCAAAAGTAATAATGGATTCGTGGTTTATTGTGATATGTCCCATAAGAGACTTGGTTGTGTGTCGATACAGCATGATAAAGTGGTGGCTTATGCTTCTAGGCAGTTAAAAGCTCATGAGAGAAATTATTTGACTCATGACTTAGGGTTGTTGGCAGTGGTGTTTGCATTAAAAATTTGGCATCACTATTTATATGGGGTCCATGTAGATATCTTTTCTAATCATAAGAGTCTGCAATATGTGTTCACCCAAAAGAAGTTGAATCTCGAGCAGAGGAGATTGCTTGAGTTGTTAAAAGACTATGACATGAGTCTCCATTACCACCTAGGTAAAGCTAATGTGGTTGTTAATACTCTTAGTAGGTTATCCATGCGGAGTCAAGCTTATGTGGATGAGGATAAGAGGGAATTGGTGAAAGATATTCACCTTTGGCTAATCTTTGAGTTCGTCTCTTGGATACTAAGAACGGGAGGGGGTGTTTGTGCAAAAGGTGGTGCAGTTCTCTCTTGGTATTGAAATAAAAGAGAAGCAGGTATTGGATCCTATCTTAAAAAGTAATAAGGGAGATGTGGGATAACAAAAGGTTATAGCTTTTGAGATTGGTGGCGGCGGTATCTTGAGGTACCAAGGCCTATTATGTTCCCGATGTAGATGGGTTGCGAAAGAGGATCTTGGATAAGGCTCATGAATTGCGTTACGCCATTTATCCTGGTTCATCAAAGATGTATCATGATTTTAAGAAGATTTATTTATAGAATAATTTGAAGCAAGATGTGGACAATTTTGTGGCTAAATGCATGGTGTGTCAACAAGTGAAGGTTGAGCACTTATGGGCCCAGAAGGTTGTATCATGAAATTAAGATGCCACTATAAAAGTGGGAGATGATTAACATGGATTTCGTTACTGGCCTTCCTCAATCTCAAAATTAGTTTGATTCAATTTGGGTCATCATGGATAGGATGACTAAGTCTGGTCACTTTTTGCCAGTGAAGACTAATTATTCGACAAAATATTATGTGAAGTTGTTCCTCCAAGAGATTGTGAAGTTGCATGGAGTGCCTATTTCTATCATGTCAGATCGTGGTACTCAGTTCTAATCTCAGTTTTGGTGTTTGTTTTATAGAGGTTTATGAACTAAGGTGAGCCTTAGTACTGCTTTTCACCCGCAGTCGAATGGGTAAGCGAAAAGGACTATTCAGACACTGAAAGACATGATTAAAGCTTGTGTGATTGACTATGGTGGTAGTTGGGTTGATCATTTACCTCTTATAGAGTTTGCATATAATAATAGCCACCACTCTAGTATTGGTATGGCTCATTTTGAGGTCTTGTATGGTAGGAGGTATAGGTCTCCTATTGGGTGGTTTGAAGTTGATGAAGTTGAGATGTTTGGCTCGGATTTGATTCACCAAAAAATGGAGAAGGTGAAGGTGATTCGTAATAGGATTAAAGCTGCCCAAAGTCACCAAAAGTCCTCTGCGGATGGCCAAGGGAATTAGAGTTTGAGGTTGGCAATTGGGTGTTCTTGAAGGTGTCTCCTATGAAGGGAGTAATGTGGTTTGGGAAGAATGGGAAGCTCGGTCCCCGATATATTGGTCTGTACTTGGTGTTGAAGAGGGTTGGTAATATTGCGTATGAATTGGAGTTGCCCTCCAGTTTAAGCTCTATTCATCCGGTGTTTCACATTTTGATGTTGAGAAAGTGTTTGGGTAAACCTTTGACTATTATTTCTTTATAAGAGGTAGATATTTTGGAATTTTTATCTTATGAGGAAGTCCCGGTTAAAATTTTGGATCGGCAAGTTCGGTGGTTGCGGACGAAGGATGTAATTTTGGGAAAGGTTCTATGGAGGAACCACAAGGTTGAAGAGGCTACATGGAAATCCAAAGATGAAATGAAGTCCAAGTATTCATTCTTGTTTTCCGCTCCGGATAATCGTTCTTAAGGTATATGTATTCCTTGACATCTTTGTTTTCTTTGTTAAAGGAAAGAGTGATTTCCTTAGCATCTTTATTTTCTATCTTTGTTAAAGGTAAGAGTAGAGGTATGTGGAGTCAATTCATGCTAATAAATGCCTTGTCCCATCATTCGAGGATGAATAATCCAAGTAGGGGAGAATTGAAACACCCCAGATTTTGGCCCTTGAAAATTCCTTGAGTTTTGAGCTCACTGCCCTGGTTACGACTCTCCCTATAGTCGTAGGGTGTCTTGACGAGTCATTGGGATGAATCGTAAACAAATTATGTAATTTTATGGGATGATTCTACTCTAAGTAAAAGTGACTCACTATGAGCTGTGGGAATTTATTGCGATTCATGGGGTGTAAACCGTAGGGTGTCCAGTGCATACACCAAATGGGTTCTATGTTGATTACGACTAGGACATATGAATCATAGGGTCCTATTACGAGTCTTGTGGCTGAGTTGTAAGGTCAGCAGTAGATGGTGTCCTTGAGACTTCCCTAGTTACGATTCGTGGTGACGAGTCGTAAGGAGTGGTTATGAGTCAATAGTTAACTCGTAGTCAAAGACGACCCTTTTTCTACTTTTAAGTTAAGGGAATTCTAGATATTTTCCCTCTTACCCAACTTGAAACCCACATCTTATAACCTCATTACGGTGTCATTAGTACTAAGAAACACATTAAAGTAACTTCTCAAATACTCCCAAATCCTCAAGGTCAATAACACTTGGGTTTTTAAGAGGTTGACCAATTGGGGCTTTGAAGGGTGATTTCTCTCCATACATCTTACTATTCCAGGCATATGACTCTTCCCTCATTGTTAATTTTGTAAAATCATATGTATTAAAGTGTTATTCACATGGAATTATTTTGGTTGTGAAAACAATAGTTGTGGGTTTGAATATTTATTGTTGAACAATGTTTTCCCATGATTTAATTATGATTATTCATTCTTTAAATATAATTTTGAACTTATGGGTGCATGGGTAAGGTGTATGAACTAGGAAATTGTGATTTTCCCAGACTTGTGACTTTTGAAGTGTTTATGACCCCAACCTATAGTGTAAAATTGGTTTTGTGTTATGAAAAAGATGGAAATTTGTAAATTGAACTAATCTTGAACTATTGCATTATGTAGAGAGGTATTTGAAACACAATGGTCTAATTTAATGAACAAAGGGAGTTGGTGATCCCCCACCTTGTAGTAATGAACAAAGGGAGTTATTCTCCCCAAGTTAATGAAAATTATTTTGGTATGATGTATTACCTTGCAAGTGTAGTTGGTATGACGATACCAAAAATGTATGCCTTAATATGGAATGTGTTTCATGAATGGGATTGTGTGATAAATATTTTAACCGAGTTATAAATAGGGTTGTATAGCTGAATCGTGAAAGTGGAGGTTTGGGTGACCGACACTGGAATCACGTTTTTCAACACGGGGATTAAAGTGACAGGGAGGTTTGAGTCCCCCTTATTATTATTTCATGATTAGGGAGGTTTGAGTCCTTCATAAATTATTATATGATCGGGTGCTTAAGTCACCTTGGTATATGTTGGGAGGTTCTAGTCCTCCGTGTGCATATATATGAGATTATTCTCTGGTTCGTGAGGCTATACGCACTGGGGCCCAGCCAGGGGGTGAGTTTTGGGGTCCATATAGCCCTTGGATACTATTATATGACAGTTGAGCTACACAATCCAGGCTAAAGTTTTAAAATTGCATGTTAAGCCTTGTTCCCTATCCCGACATGTGTATATATATGTGTATATGCATCTGATTATGTGCATTAATTTTGGAATGATTTTGAATTGTTGATCATGTCCTTATGTTATCCTTATCCCCGAGTTACATGATAGAGCTCCAACTATTAACTGTCTACATACGTTGTATCCCCGCGCGATGCAGGATTTGGCCATACTTATACTTTTCCTGCTTAGTTATATGGATTGATCGAGAGTTTACTT
Organism: Capsicum annuum; assembly: GCF_002878395.1. Lineage (NCBI taxonomy): Eukaryota > Viridiplantae > Streptophyta > Magnoliopsida > Solanales > Solanaceae > Capsicum > Capsicum annuum. Next base: position 77,533,589 of record NC_061119.1, on the reverse strand, counting down.
GAAGTGGTGAGCTTCAATGCTTCGGAAGGCCCCATTTCAGGATTATGTTTCTCTTTTGAGTTATAGACTATTGGTTACTATTTTTGGCTATAGTCGGGGGCATGTCCCGACACTTTATTGATATTCAGTTTTTGATTATTGTTTAGAAGGCTTTGTTTGGACTACTATGGTTATTAGGAGGTTTCGATCGATCATTTGGCCGACCATCGTTGGGTGGTTATGGACATGTATTAAAACTTTTTTAAGCTATTACACACTATCTTGTTATATGTTCGAAATTCATCCAACTTTGGGGTGTATTGAGTTTGGGTTGGTTAGGTGCAAGGGGTGATCTTCAGTCCACATGCGACTTAAGATACCCGACATAGCCAAGCCTGGTCTGGGTCGCGTCAGTTAACTTGGTGGAAATGCCCCAAAAGGGCCTAATAGGCAATCCAACACAATAAATAAGGCAAAAGAGATAGTTTAAAGGTAGTCAGTACATTAATACCATCCCACGACCTCGTAGAGCCAGTATAAGAGCATCTATTATAATAATACAACCCAAGTATCTAGGATAGTCAATACATCTATCTCAAAACTAAAGACTGAATATAGAAAGATAGAAGGAAATGGACAACTCAGACTCCAAGAGCTCACCTGATATCAGGATATCAACATCGCACGAACACGAATCCTCAGAGGCAACTTGTACTCGGACCTGCACCAAAAAGGTACAGAAGTGTAGTATGAGTATCACAACAATGGGTACTCAGTAGGCATCATTGGACAACTGAGCTAAATGATGATATGAATATGATAAAATGCAAGATAACATAACTAAGTCAAGGTATAGAATCGAACCTGAATCAACTCCAACATTGTTGTGCATAAATAAGTAAATAAACTGAAATAATAGCATAACGTAACATAAAGCATCAACACATGCAATCATAGTTACAAAATTAGCTCCCATACACCAATTGATTCAGAAAAGTAAATAATCCATCGCAATCCCCCATATGTATGGAAGGTACAAATAAGATAGCACAACCCACCACAATTATTTATCAAGTATCATAATACAATTGGAATTCATTCAAGTCATTACACTCCATAACCATCAATTATCCATATTCATCATTTGTAAATAAGTCAACACTTACCAACTATCCATCATATAGCAACTAATCCTCGTGTATCAATAAATCGCACTTTATCAACTAAACATCACTTATCCACTAATCATTAATTATCAACTAACCAATATTTAGCAACTAGCCAATATTTAGCAACTAACCATATTTAACAACTAGCCAATATTTCTCAACTAACTAATATTTAGCAACTAGCCAATATTTATCAACTAACCAATATTTTGCAACTAGACAATATTTATCAACTAACCAACATTTAGAAACTAGCCAATATTTATCAATTAATCAATATTTTGCAACTACCCAATATTTATCAACTAACCAATATTTAGTAACTAGCCAATATTTATCAAGTAACCAATATTTAGCAACTAGACAATATTTCATGAGAATATATTCATATTATACTACATTATAACTATTTCTTCATTTTTCACTTAACTAGTTTGTCAATCTCACACCCCAATGTCATCATATCATAATAAATTTATCATCATAGTATAATACGTATAGTCGGACTCAAACTGATATGGATATTCAACAATATCATCATAATGCCATAATAATCATCCTCTGGTCTTGCCGAGTATATATCATTATAATCATCCTCCGGTCTTGTCAGGTATATATCATCCTATGATCTTGCCGGGTATATATCAGCATAATCATCCTTCGTCCTTGCTGGGTATGTATCATCATAATCATCCTCCGGCTTTGTTGGGCATATAGCATCATAAAGTCGTCATCAATATCAAAGCCATCCTCCGAATTTAAACAAGGTATAAATAATCAATATCATCATCAATATGGCCAATATCATAATCATTAGAGTATTTAACAACATAATTATGAACATAATATATTGACCTGATCAATAATCATAATCGAAATCGTGAATTCTAGGATAACCAATAACATGATTGCCAACATAGCAAATAAGCACGATCTTTAGTATAATCACTAGCATATTCAATGATATAATCAATAAGCATGCTCTTTAATACGATCCATAACGTATTCGCTAAAATAGTCATTAAAGATGACCTCTAACGTAATCAATATTTACTATCAAGCATAGGCAATAACTTGTCAATAGCCTAATTAATGGCTTATCATTATCATAAAAGATAGTTTATCATTAGCTTGGTCAATATGTAATCCATGGCATAATCAATAGATTATTTATAGTATAATCACTAGGTTAATTTATAACTTAGTCAATATCATACTCGGGGGCTCATTTAATAGTATATTCGATAGCCCAATCAATATCCAAATCAATAGCATACTCAATAACTCATCAATGATCATTAGCTTAATCAATAACTCCTTCATAGTATAATCATTAAGCATTACTACCAATGTCATTCATCCTAACCAACAAATACCAAGACGTCTAATATCATCAAAATAACCATCATCCTAGATGTACACAAGTGTATCAAGGGTCTTAAGTAACTATCACAAGTCTTGGCCTAAGGTTGATCGAAGTGCCTACTTCTAAATATCTAAAATTATTTATCAAGAAATATCTACTTTGGACTAGGCTAAGGTATCTAAATTCACCTTTAGATGTTAAACAAGCCACAACTAGTCCTAGGATAGCAAATCCTCCTAATATAGAGCAACTAGATCAATTTCATCTATGGTAAAGCAATTTGAGAAAGTTTCATCCTAAACTTAAGTGACCAAGGAGATCTTCTCATTAATTGAGTAGTTAAGGTATTTCCATCCTAAACATAGCCTACAAGGTCAATTTAACTTAAGATAGAAATAACTAGGCTAATCATGCCCAAATGATGTTTAAAATAGCCTAAATGATCCAATTAATCTCAAGCATTTTAATATATAACACAAACACATAAAACTCATCTCAAATATAACACAATATCACAAATATACCATGAATTAGTTCAAACTAACAAGGGGTAAAATCTGGCCTACCTGGACGCCCAAAAAAGCTCACAAGATCCGTTAAATCATCGTTTTTCCTTTTCAAGAAGTTTCCGCAATATGTTAAGCTATCAAAATCAAATTTTACTCATCAATATAAGAATAATGATATCTATATTGCACTATTGTTCTTCAGATCCAAAAATCTCATCAAAACCTTATGTGAGTCCCACTCACGGAAGTTGTATTTTCGAAACCAACCCAAACTTCTCACATACTCAAGGAATAATTATCCTCAAAAATAGGTGAAATTCAAGCTAAATTGGGGCTAAAATCAAACCCTCTAGCTTTGGGGGGTTTTGAACAAGAAATCAAGAAAATCTACCAAGAAAGGGGTAAATTTTTACCTTAAATCAAAAGATAATCGCGGAAACAAGTGTTAGTTAAACTTCTCAATCACCCACAAGACTAAGTTCCACTTAATATCACTCTTTAGGGTTTAAGATCTCAAGAAATGGATGAAAAATAGCTAAAATCATAAAATAAGGGGTCTATTTATGCCTAGCCCAAACCCTCAGGTTCCTCGATCGCGACCCGAGGTGTGCGATTGTGGCACTTTGTGATAGACAGGCTTATTGTGATTATGACAATATCCGCAATCACGGTAATTGGTGACCACCAAGGGTATCACTATCGCAACCCTTGGCACTGTGATAGTGATGCACTAGTTAATAGTTGAGACTCATCACCAACCCCTCGAGATCCATCTGAATTATCGTATACCCAAATAAATTATGTAACCATAGTAAATTCAATATTTTGTACTCAATAGAACAGTCGAAATTTCCATTCAAGGTCATTTCAAATGTGTGGCCCACACTCATATTCCATTTTCATAACTTTTCGACCAATAGATTGAAATGAGCCCGGGTGTCTTGAGACCCAAACCAAAGGTCCACCTAGCCTAAAATCAATGTTTCAAAGCTGCTGGAATAGTCAGAATTTAAATTTGAGGTCTTTCGATGAATTTTTTACGTTGTGGCCATTTGAAACCAACGAAGACTTCAAAATAGAGAAATGACTCTAAAAACCAAACGAACTATCCAGTAATCGTACTGTCAATTCGAGCAAGTCATAAATGACTTGGGAAAGTTATAGAGAAGCTCAAATAACAAAAATAAGTGGAAATATGGAAAATGACCTGAAGGGTCATTACAGTTAGTTCTATTAAATTTAAAATATTAATTTTGGGCTAGTAGCATAGTTAGTTCGGGTCCTGAACCTTTATATTGTGTTTTGAAATTTTAAATGAAAACTAGTAAAATAAGTTAAATGGGTCCCAGAGGTTGATTCATTATAAACAATTTCTTTTAGTAAATCTTGTAGTTCTATTGAGTTTGAAACATCGAAATAGCCTAGTAGTATTATTAAATTATTTTTTTAGGATACTGAACGAATTTTAAGGGTCCAATTGAGACTAATTTTCCAAGTCCCAACTGTTGATTTGTAGTTTTTGTTGCAACATAAATCCATTTTTGACATTCGTGGGCCTATGATCGCATTCACGAAGAAAAAATTAATTGTTCATCTTAAATGTGATAGAGGGACCTCATTTGCAAAGGGTTATTTAGTTCGTTTATCGTAAACACTTTGTGGTACATATTTGCAAAGGATAAATAGGATCTGGTCTGGATAGGTCACTCATTGAACTTATGATTGACTGCTTGTGATCGTGATGGTTTCGGTTTAGGTCAAGTCCTGAATGCAATGGATGGCTCGCATTTGCGAAGGGTATTTTTATACTTGCGGATTTAAAATATTTTTCTATCAAAGTCCCATTTTCACCATTATAAGACTTTGAAAGTTCTATTTTTGATGATTTCAAGAGAGTTTATCAATCTTGAGTAATCTCTAAACTCCCATATCCATTATTTTCTATTGATTTCATCTTGAAAACAATTTCAAATCTTTGATTTCAAATTTTGATATTGGGGTTTTTCCCAGTAACTATAAATTTGGGTTTTCTTCAATTTAAAGTTTGATTTTAACTTATTTTCAGTTGAATTTTTAAATTTATTCTCTTCTTCATATGGAGAACGTGGTTCTTAAATAAAATTCTAGATTTACCATTTTTTAAATTTCAAGCCAATTTTCAAATTAATTTTGGACCCAAAATAAATATAATAAATATGGATATCATTGGACTCCTTTTAATGTGTAGATTAAGTTTTTAATAGATTTAATCTATTTCGATATCGTTCGTGAAGTGAAAGCTCTGCGTCAAAGATTCTAGGCTTAGATGTCTCCTTTGTGAGGTGGGTTATGGATTAACTTTCTTAAGACTGGGCTGAATAGTTAACTATTCATGTAAAGCATGCTATGAGTTGGGACTTAGTCATGAGATCGTATTTTGGGATTGTTATTATTATCGTATTGCACGTGTGGGGACTTATATGTATATTATTGTTGACTTGATATATTATATTTGTTGTTATGCCCATGTAGGGGCTTGATTTGATATTATAGGCCTTATTTATGCATTTAATTGCCTTATTCTTATTGTGATGCCCGAGTGGGGGCATAGATTGATATTTTAGGCATTATTTGGACATTATATGCCTCTATCATTATAGTGATGTCCAAAGAGGGGCTTGAATTAATATTATTGATATCCTACATGACTATTTATTTTAGTAGAACCATGTGATGGCTTATATCATAAATTATTGACATATTAAGTTGATTTTTAAGCTCGTTTATAAATGTATTAAACTGACATTATATCCTCATTTCATTCATACATATTCATGGAATTGGTTCCGCTGAGAAACACTGATGTTAAAAGAAAATAAAATACTTTATAAGATCCTTGATCGAGGGATGTGCTGACAAGGTGATTGAGATATGAGATTGAGATTGTGAAAGTATATGATTTGCGAACCCTACATGGATCCTATCCTGGAAGCTTTATTGCGAAAAGGTGTATACGAAAAGTCATGCAATGACTTATATCATCATCAATCTATTGCATTGCATTATTTGTGCTTTTATTTATGTGTTTTCTACGGTGTACTTAGTTTTTCTTATATATTCGTGTGTAGTTATTCTTATCTTGATATTATACTTGTAAGATTATTAGGAGATACGGTGTGAGCTACCGTTTTGAAAACTTTTTTGTATGCAGGTGGAAGCATGCTTATAATATCCTTCATTTGTTTCATTTTTACTTTGCTCGGTTGGCCTATAATACCTACTTAACACAAGTGGACGTGCTCACTCATACTTTTGCTCTCATTCAATGCATATTCCAGTATGAGTGCGATTTACGGCGACTGATTTATGTTGTGAGATCTAACATTCGGGACAGATTTTGAACCGCATCCTATCTTTTCTTGTCTTTATTATTATTAAAAACATATTCATTTATTTCAAATTTCAGTATTGTATTGGATGCTATTCACACTTATGACATAAGGTTTTGGGTATTGAATATTTCAGTTTTATGAGTATTATGGCCTGACTCCGTTCTAGAAGTCTTGTATTTATTTCATCTCTTTTCTATTTTAATTTTTATTCTATGGTGAATCTTCGGCTTACCTACCTAAGTTGGATCGGGGTATGTGCCATCATAATCTCACCTTTTGTATCGTGACAAAGGTATCCTTGAAGAAAATGAAAACCATTCCTTGTCTTTATATGGTGTTTTTTTATGGTGTTCCTTGGGCTTCTCTTTCACATAATTATTAATTGAATTAACGTACATTTAATTAGTTAATGGAATCTTAAATTCTACCAATTTTTTGTATTACTGAAAAAGTCGGCTAATCAATATATAATAACAAAGAAGAATGTATATCCGATAACGTGGCGCTCTCTAAGGCCTAGAAACCTATTTATTATTTTAGTGATTTTTTCTCAATACCCCCCCCCCCCTTCCTAAAAAAAAAATCTCTACACAATATCAACTTATCTAATTAAGAAGTGCTTAACAAATTGAATAGGATTTTGATTAGTTAGCCAATGCACATCTTTGCAATAAAGCTCAAGTGACTCTGTTTTAGCCCATGACATAAATATGAATTAAATTTTGGGAAATTACCTAATAGAATAATTTTACTTACAAAACTTCTAACCCCCCCCCCCCCTCCCCACTTTAAAAATATTACAAAAATCATAATATTTGCCACTTTTAGGTAAAGTTGAGATACATGTTTAAACCCCTCAATATCGGCCACTTACTTTACCAATTTTACACCGTTTCTCTTCCCCATTCTTCGCTAATTTTTCAACGATGATTTCAACCATTTTTCCTCTATTTCAAACTTTTGTTATATGATAGTTTCCATCCTAAAAATCATATTCAATTTATTATAGTCTTATCTGAACAATATTTCTCCAAAAGCAAATTTTTGCACTGATTTTTACAAACTGATTTTCTGCTATTTTTTTAATAAAGTCTTTGATTATTGGTGTTTTTCGTATAAATTTTTTTCAATTAACATAATGAATAGAGATTCGTGAACATCTTTCAGTCTTGGAATCTCTCAATTAGACAGTAGCAAACAATATGAGGAAGTTGTAAATTTCGTTCAAAGTAGTTTTGACTACGAATCTTATGATTTTAATGAAATAGATCAAAGCATAGAAACGATCCTCATACTATGAAAAAATTTTGGAAAAAGAAGGCCAAGAAGGATAAGAAAAAAAGAAGCTCTTATTTCTAAGAAAAGAGGATCTAAAAGTGTCGGAGTTAAAGTTTCTGCTAAGAGAAGAAGAGTGGTTAAAGTTATTTTAAGAGATGAGCTTCCAAAGGTATTTGCATGTTCAGGTCTGGATAATAATTGGTCGTGATACGTTTTTTGAATTTCTTATATATTTTGGTTCTTTTTTTATATTTTTTATATGTATCTAATGTTTTGTAAGTATTATTCAAATTAACTCAACAATAGATACATGTTTACAAGCTTATAGATACATTTTCTTTTATCTTGTATCACTACTTCACTATTTATGAATTGTATGTATCTCATATTGTTTAACATTTATTGATTTAATCATATCAATAGATACATGTATTTCAACTAAGATACATATTTGTATTATCTTGTATCTATAATCTTATGTTCATACAGTTTTTTATATATTGTTCTGTGTTATTGTAGAGTTATTGCATCTAATGTTATTTTTTTAATTTGATATTTTTTTAGGATTCCTTTCTAGTGGAATGTGTTATCGGGATAGCACAACAAGATAGTGAAAGTTTGTAAGTATTACATTACCTTTTCCATTGTTTTCATTATCTTATACAAGTATATATGTATTTTTAATTCAATAGTAATCGTTATGTAGGAATTGTGGTGTATTTGCAGTTGTATATACCGAGTACCTGAGCGAGGAATTAGGCATGCCCTCATCGGATATTGATGCTCAATACCATCGCATGAGATATGCCACTCTTTTGTGCAAGTATGGCTCTGTAAAGGAGGAGAAAGGATACTTTAGTGAGAATGACGATCCACCAAGACCAAGGAGCAGCTTCACACCAAAAGAAAAAGTCTGTGCTTTGCATATTGAGTAGTTGTTTACTTGTTAGATAGTTTCCTGTTATATAGTTTGATGATGTTAGTACATGTTGTTAGTATTTTTTTAGATGTTTTTCAACATCATGGATTCTACCTTATCACCAATGATTGCCATATGGCTATTCCAGATTATGATATATTATTATTTTGTTGTACATTTTTGTTACACTTTACAAAGTCATCATATTTAATATTTTTTATTACATTGTATTAGATACATATTTATAACTATACGTATCAAGTTTGTTGAAACATATATAACTAAGTTTAGTAATGAAAGTAACCAACACAACATTACATTATGCAACATAATGATACATCGTACAATTAAATCTCATATTCAATCATTAAATAATTTTCTTTTTCTTAATTTTTTTTTCTTTGCAAGACATTTTGTCTCTAAATTGAATAACAACTTCGAGCTGAACGTAATTGTTCATACGCTTCATACTGTTCACAAAATATATTTTTCAATAAATACAATTTTTTTACGATTGTATCAATTGCTAATTACGTAATGATAGTCTTGTGCAATATGTAAGCAATTTATCAATAAACGTTCAGATAAATCTTTTTGTATCATTTAGTTACTTTGAATTAAATGTTGAATTCACAAATACATAAGAAATTCATTAAGCTTCTTAATGTGGACATTTTTTATTTTTCATTAGATACATTTTTTATTTTTATATGTATCTAATGTTTTGTAATTATTATTCAAATTAACACAACAATAGATACATGTTTACAAGCTTATAGATACATTTTCTCTTATCTTGGATCCCTGCTTCACTTTTTATGACTTATATGTATCTCGTATTGTTTAACATTTATTGATTTAAGCATATCAATAGATACATGTATTTCAACCAAGATACATATTTATATTATCTTGTATCTATAATATTATGTTCATACAGTTTTTCTTTATATTGTTCTATGTTATATTTTTGGCTTAAACATGAAAACAACTTTGTATTTTTGGCTAAATTCAATCAACAAGAGATACATATTTTTGTAAATCAGAACGTTTGGCTTTAAAATTGAAACAATGATGAATTGCACAATTTGACAGACTATAATCCAATAAACTTAAAACGAGTAATTTGACAACTTAAAACTAGTAATTTGATCCACAAACTTCAAACTTAAAATTTTAAGAAAAGAAACTTAAAATTTAGATTATAAACGAGTTGACAAACAAATCAGGAGTACATCTCTTGATTATAATCTGACTTTTTAATTTGGATTCATAACAGATGAACTGCATACATTATGACATCCAACAGTGAAACAATTGGTGAGGAAAAATCTTCATCGACTTTTCTTGAGATAGCAATTGAGATCGTCATTGGTACATCTCCGACTACAACCATCAATCTTGTATTCTTCATGCTTGACATCAGACAGCCAAACACCGGAATGTACTAATAAGACGCGATATTCATTATGAATCATCGAAAAAAAAAAACAACAAATAATAGAGAAGAAGGGATAACGAATTCTTTTTCAAGAATAATGAATTTCCTTTCTTTTGAATGAACCCATTAAAACTATTTATGATTTTCTAGTGATTTTTGAACTAATGAAGAGTAATTTACTCCTCAATTATGAAGATTTATGTTATTTGCCCTTTTTAACGCATATTAGCTATTATTGTGGGATAACAAATAAATTTCCTTATATTGTGGGATATTATTTCGTTTAAACAATAATTAGTTTGAGTAATTGCTATATTAATGCTATTTAGGCCGTTACATCCCATAAATTATGCTAATTCATTTAATTATTTCTTGTATCTATGGGGTGTATCTAATACATGTTATTTGTATCTTCAGAGCATAAAAGTTGAGATTTTATGAAATTTTGAAAATAGTTGGAATTTTTGGTAAATACTGATAAACATGTCATTATATATGTAATTTTTCCTTAAATTTTCTTGACAATAAGGTAGAACCATTTTCTTTCACAAATTCACTTCACGTAGTGTGTATTAATTCTTATTACACACTGATAATTACAATGATCTCTACCTCTTGATACTCAATTGTTTACTCTCTATATAAAGTATCTTCTTATTTATTTTATGTATTGTGCTTTTGATTTTTTTGGTACTCTAATAAAAATAGTATAACAAAAATATCTTGTATGATCTAATTTTGTAAGTTTTTTCATTTAACAAATTTGTTTTGGTATCCTATATTGATTCTAGGCAAAAATATCACAAGTTGACTTATTTCTTATAAATCGTTAGTATTACTATAATTTTGTTTTAAAATATGTTGTCGTATTCACATGTAACTGCTTGGCTTCCTACATTATTATTTCTACGGATTGTTCTTGTCTAACTAATTGATTTTGTGCCCTATTTTTTATAATTATAGTTTTTGTCGTTTGATATTGTTTCTCTTCTCAAGAATGATGTATTTAGAGATACTTGTGATGTGCTATTAAATGAATTGTTCTTCTTTTGCTTCAATCCCAATTCATATTTAAGTGATACTAGATCAGTGTACGTGCGTTGCACGTGTATCAAGCATTTATTAATAAAAATAATGATAATATATGTTTTGATATTCAAATTAATAAATTATAATAACATATACAAACAACAAACAATAGGGTTTGACGAGGGTATAGTGTACATCTTACCATTATCTTAGATATAGAAAGGTTATTTTTGATAGACCCTCCGCTCAAATAAAAAATATGTCAAAGAAGTATAGAGAAAGCAATAACAAAAATAAAGACAATCATGAAAATAGCATAAAAAATCTGCCAAATCATTCTAAATAGTGGCTATAAAAGGATACAATGATAATCAAAGGGTAAATACCACAACTAATAACCAAACTCAAAGAACAAGAAAGTATAAGAGAAAATACAACTCATAGAATGTCTAATAGTAGATAAAAATAAGCAAGACAATGCTCAGTCATCTAACTAACTTCCTACCCTAATCTGCGCCCTACATAACTTCCTATCTAAGCTCATGTCATCAGTACGTTCAAGTTGTGTTATGTAATGTCTAATTACCTCTCACCAATACTTCTTTACTCTACATATAACCCTTTTAAAATCATGCATATATGTTCAATCTCACACTTTTTCGCATAGGGGCATCTATGCATCTTCTTTGTACATGTCCAAACCATCTCAACCTTATTTCTCGCATCTTGTCCTTTATAGAGGTCACTCTACCTTGTCCCAAATATCTTCATCCCTAATCCTATCTCTCCTAGTATGTCCACCCATCTATATTAACATCATCATCTCCATAACTTTTAATTTCTAGATGTTGGAGTTATTGGCTGGCCAACACTTTATTCCATACAACATGGCTGGTCTGACTATCGCTTTTAGAACATGACTTTAAGTTTTGATGGCACCTTATTATCACATAGGAATTCAGATGCTAGCACTCATTTCATCCATCCTACACTTGTATGATATGTGGCATCACCATCAATCTACATATTTCCTAGGATAATAGACCAGGATATATAAAACTACTTCTTCTTTTCTAAATGAGTTGTGTCTAAAACTTCACTTTTTCACCAGCCTCAAGTATTACGTCACTAAAATTGTACTCTAAATATTCTATCTTGTATCTACTCAACCTGAATTGTATGCCTTTAAACCTCCAACTTAGTGTTTAATCCACCTCAGGTCTCGTCAATTAAAACTATGTCATCCATAAATAACATATACAATGACACTTCTCCTTAGATATATTACGTCAATATATCCATTACCAACGCAAATAGAAATGGGCTAAGTGTTGATCCCTAATGCAAACCCATCACATTTAGAAAGTATTTTGAGTCTCCTTCCACTGTTCTTACTCGAGTCTTGACTCCATTATATACATTCTGGATCAGCTTAATGTATGCACTTGTACACCATTATCCTCTAAGCACCTTCATTAAACCTTCCTAGGGACTGTGTCATAAGCCTTTTTCAGTTTAATGAACATCATATGCATGTCCTTTTTCCTTCCTCTATACTGCTTCACCCGTCTCCTTACAAGGTGAATGACTTTAGTAGTCGAGTGTCCCGATATAAAATGAAATTGGTTCACAGAAATAGTCATGTATATCTTTACTCTCATTTCCACCACCCTTTTCCATGCTTCTTATTTGAGAAAATAGTAAATGACTATCTACTGCAGAGTATTTTAATGAAAGGTAAAAAGTTCAAACAACATTTTTAAAGGTTTCCACACTTTTAATATAACCAGTTTAGTGTACATGCATTACATGTGTGTCACATTAATATTATTAATTTAAATATTATAAAATATTAAAAAATAAACTTGAATATTATTGGAAGCCTACTATAGATAATAAAATACGGGTTGAAAAAATAACAGTCAAGATAGAAAAATATCACAATAATAATAATATTTGAGTATTACAATCATGCCAATATTCTTATTTTGAATTTTATAAATGTTTGAAAAATAAACTTGAATATTTTTGTAAACCTACTATAGACAATAAAATATGGGTCAAAAAAAATAATAGTCAAGAGAAAAATATAACGATAATAGTAGTATTTAATTTCAATATTTGAGTGTAACAATCTCTATAAATTCTTTGATATTTTTTCTTCAAATATAAACTCAATGACTTTTGAGCTTGATCTTGAATCTTGAAGAGCTTGATCTTGACTTATACTTGAATTCAAGAATTTTCGAGCTTGATCTTGTACCTTCATTTTGACCTTAAATTGTATTTGAACTTTGATGCTTGCATGTTTTAACTTGTAGCTTACAGAGAATCTGTGGCATTTGATGCACGAGCTCCTTCTGGCTTCTATAATTATGTTCCTTTTATGAAAAATGGAAGACCCCTATTTATAGTTGTATACTGTGTTAACTAATAAAAGATCATATAAAATGAACAAAAAAATATTATGTATGTCAAACAATTCATTGCACTAATTAACTTAATAAATTATGTACCTTATTATATCCAGATAAAATGGTTGAGCCAATGAATTCGTTGCAAAAGTTTGTCAAACCACATTTAAAGAAAACAAATAACAATTAAAATGAAAAAGTAAAAACTCTATATTACATATACATATATATTGGTCATGTGATTAATTTGAGTCACCAGATATTAATCAAGTAATGAAGCCATAAGTCAAGTAATTAAGCCATAATTTTATATAAATTATTGAAAAAAATGGTAGCAATTTAACAGTAAATAAATACCATGACACTCAATTTGCAGCGGAAGAAGCAATATTTGAGACAAACAACTTAGTACAAATTTAATGAAAAAATCCTATAGTATTTTTCTGACTTATTTGTTGTTATATAATTGTCGTACATTCATACCGAGTGCAACTACACCATCATTCATTTTTAGAGAATAGAGTAACTACGGATAAAATAAACACTCATGGTTACTCGACTATTGAAAGAAAAGATTGAATTCTAAAAATAGTGAATAGAAATCCTCAAGCAAGTGACATTATTCTCTCAGACATTGAAGATGCGAGGCTTATCCCTCCTAGGAATCCAAACAGAAATCCTGATTCTTCTCTTTGGTTGCTCCACCATTAGCTTTTATCGCAACGCTTATTTAAATTCTATTATAATTATGGCTAAGTTTAAGGCACCTTGAATTCAAAAATTTTATTATTTTACAATTAAAATTAAGAGCTAATTTGAATAATTCATATGATTATACTTAATGCAGACTTATGTATGAATATCAGGAGCTTTAATATTACATTTAGAAGGAAATAGTATTATAATTGATTTAAACGTCTTTAGTTTAAATCTTCTTCATACAAGTCGTTCAAGTATAGACAACATCACAAAGCTCATATATGCTTCTATGGGTCGAAAAGCAGCATAAGTTGTATTTATTAAAGTCTACCACCTGAAAATAAAATTTATGTCCATAATGTCTCTAGCAGTTGAGGCTCCAATTTGATGCAACAATACATAAATTTCATCAAGATCCTCCATTTCAAACTCATCTGGAGTTTGCTTTCCTTACAAAAATCTTCCATGAAGAAAATGACCAATAATTTATTAATGGGAATCATTATAATAATAATATTATAGATTTTTTTATATAAGGTGAAATTTTATTTAGAAGTGTTAAATATTATAATTTCATAAATATTTTGTTTTCATACCTCAAGTTAGGAATTTTAATTATTAGTATTAAATTATAATTAATTGATAAAACATCCTAAGCTTTTGACAAAGAATCCAAGGAAACTATAGAACATTACATGTAGTTGTTCAACTCTTCCCATCCATCTATGAACATTTATCCACATATTCAAATGATGTAAAGTAGAAAAAGACTGTAGCAGCCTATATTCCACTATGTAGTGTAACTAGTCATATTGATAAATTACGCAACTTTCATTATCTATTTCCTGGTAATGCCCATGAAATTGATTCTTCTTAGATCAGATTATGCTATCAACAAAACAACCAAATTTTATAGCAAACATAACCATGAAAAGTACTCGTAGCATCAGAATAAGAAATTCAATTAAATAATAGCTGAAAAAAACTTTGTGTTAATAAAAAGTTAAGAGACATTATAGTTATTTTTCTCTAAAGAAGATTAATTTATTGTGAAGTTTTATCTCCGATTTGAAGCTTCATTTGTAATGAACTTCAGATTCACATTACCAAAGCTTAAGATATACCTTTTATGATTCCCATCATCTCACTCCCGAGAAATCAGCCAAGACAACCTCTAGCAATTGTGTTATTTCACTGAACTTGTCAATTAGATCTCCAGCAAAAATAAAAGCTTCTTATTTATGTCCTCTTCAATCCTTGTACCAGTATCTATGTCTTCACCAGAATGAAAGGATGGAAGGAGAAAGGGATCAAGGAAAGATTCTCCCCACCCAAAGCACTCACAATATCTTTTAAATTTCATAATGCAAATGACATTGGTTTAAAGTTATGATCTCCATACTCTATTAAGAGTGGAGCGGTCTCAAGTGACAGATAATAGCTGAATTTCTCAGTTGATTCAACCTCTCAAATAAGCCTAGCCAATTTTTTATAGCACAATCAACAACTTCCAATCCATTCACTTTGTGCATGCTTACTTTATCATGACCTGCATCATCAATTGCCTACAAATTCAAGATTGGACATACAACTATCAACCTCAAAAAAGGGCATCTCGGTGTACTAAAGCTCCCGTTATGTGCATAGTGGGTCTATTGTATGCAGTCTTACCTTGCACTTCTTCCAGAGGTTGTTTTCAAGGCTTGAACCTATGACCTCTTGGTCACATTGTAGTAACTTTACCTGTTACTCCAAGGCTTCTTTTCTTAACTATCAGCTCACTTAAGAAAAAAAAGCAGGAAAGAAATAAAGACTTGAAAGGCATATTCACAGGTTGATGTAAAACAACATAAGAAAATTATACCAAACTTGCTAAAACAATCAAATGTTATTTTGCGATTCTTCTTCGTGCTTTTATTACTCCTAAAAAGACTGCCATATAAACGTGAAGTCTAAAAAAGACGACCAATGCATAGATGTTCCTAAATAATAATCTCTTAACCACCCTAACAAACACCTTTGTATCCTACAAATACATCCATCATCTTATTAGGAGCATCCAATGTGACCCCATAAGTTGGTATTGGAAAATTAACCTTTTGTCAATATTTGAAGCTATCATAAGAAATAGCTAAATGATTTTTTTGTTAAAACTTAATGTGGAGGAACCCAAATTCATAGCCATCAAACTAACCAGGCCTGTACTCTTCTTCCTGGAGCACAAAAGCATTGGGTCAAAATGGTAGAGGTGCCACCATGCATGGATAGAGACGATGTATCTTTTCATATGGAGCTACCTATAACATAGAACAAATCAGAGTCAAAAATAAGGCTCTAATCAGAAGAAAATGACTTTTCAAAACAAATAATAAGGTATATGAACTAAAGATTGATTAAAAGGAGATCCTGAATATCACAGAGGAATCAATAAGTTCATAGTTATACAACTCCCCTAGGAAACACACATGACCAATATGTCTTTACTTTATTCCACAGTCATTCAACTTTAATCCCACCCCGATCTTTTTCAGAATCTACAGAAATTACAAAGTCCAAAATTTTAATTGTAAAAGCTGCATCAAGTATATGATGCAATTAAAACCGTAAAAATCAATAGAATAGAGAAGGATGAACATAGAGGAAGCATAGAGAAGAAGTAAATCATTTAGGATTAGACCTATTTGATTGATCAATTGATAAAGTGATTAAAGATACATAAGTCTTTCTGAACTATGTACCGAAGAAATTTTAAAGGCAAGGGAACTGATTATGCTAATTTCATATAACTTGAGCTTGTCTGAGTTGACTCTTCGAGAAGTAAAATTTATTTGACTATATATAAAGTGTCAGCATATCTACGACCCTAAACGAAGTACAATAATTAAAAATTTTACTAAACAATTTTAAGAAACAACCAAGCAAATTTAACTTTACTGAGGCAAAATCTTTTGAAAAAAATATTTTTATCTCCGTGAGTAGGAAAACTCAACTTTATCTTAGTCGGGCGTAAGGTAAAAAATAATAAGCCAATTTTTTTTAAAACGCATAATATTATTTTTTAAACTATTTTTATTTTAATTGTCCTGCAGTGTGTAGTATTATGCTCGCACCTGGAGCTGCTATTTTTGAGCTGATGGACATGAGCTAAACATGCGTAAAGTCCACATTGGGCTGATCTCTGGAAAAACATACAACAAAGGGAAAGGACCAAAAAACTTCAGCAATATATAAGTCAAAAGCAGTACGTACCTCCAAGAACTACTTAATGTGTTATCATCTCTTCTTTCTCCTGCACTTTAGGTTTAAAAAGATATAAAACTTACTGAAAATTATAATAGAATAAAATCAAAGCAAAAACATCAAAAAGAAACCGTAACTCAAACCTAAGTGGTAAACAACATCACCATCAACTTTCTTAATCTTCCTCTCTATGTTTTGACAAGTTAATTTAGGGCCACGTAACTAATGAGTATATAGAGTAATTAGATAATAACCTAAAATAAAATGATGCATAATCAAGAATGCTCAAATTTTGAAATCCTTTGAATGTCTCATTCTTCTCTTCTTTTTTTTTAATTCCCTCTTATTTCTTATTTCTTCATCAGCGGATATGCTTGTGAAGATGTTATGATAATGGAGGAAGATAACCTAAATTTTCTCTCCTACGGCAATTTTTAGATGAATAGCCAACTAATGTACGTAATTTATATTAAGTAATTGGTTTAAAGGTATACAAATCCTAAAGTGATTGTTACATCTAAAGCTAACATAATCCTATTAAAAAACAAATTTAATGAATTCAACGAATTTAAACTTTTTTTAATATAATATGCGAAAAGACGATTTTATCTAAAGGGAAGACTTTTAATGAAGGGTAAAAAGTTCAAACGTGATTTATAAGGTCCTTCATACTTTTAATATAATAGAGATAAATTCTTTCTTGACTACAATATTCATCACGTGTAAACTTTTGATATGACAATAAGCATCTGCTAAACTAAATTACAAAATTCATTATTTTAGTAAGTTTGATTATCCTATGTATTTACTTTTTATTGTATATGTAGATTTCTAATTCTTGATTGTAGAGTAAAACTCTGAGTATTTTCGAATAACAAATAATTAAACATTATGAAAGGAACCTTGAAGTAACTGATAAAGTTCTTTTCATGTGATCAGGAGGTCATAAGTTTAAGTCATGAAAACAATCTCTAGAAAAATTACAAGGTAAGACTGTATAAAACAAACTTTTATAATTCGACTTTATTTCAAATAACGTGGGACTATTAATATAGCGGGCTACCTTTCAAACAGTCAAATACTATTATATAGTACCAACAAAACATATTGTATAGTCATATGAAGTCATGATCTTGATACCATATTTGGTTAAAGTGAAAACAAAAGAAATCATAAGAATTATTTTAAAGTCGCTTTTTAGGGCTTTTCTCGAAAGAAAAGCCCTTTCAAAAATTCTCAACAACGAAGGCAAAATCAAGGTCAAAGTTCAAGGATTGTAAAGGTTATTTTCCTTTAGAAAGGTAAAGAAGAGGAAAGTAGAAGATAAATCCAAAATAGCATCTCATTTAGCTTTATTGTAGTCCTTTCTAATATTATTATTTTTATTTCTACTATATAGAAAGGAGAGTTGAGAACTATCAAGGGAAAATTTGTAACTATATTCATTATCAAGGACAAAAGGTTTTTAACTTGAAAATATCTCTTTCTTCACTTATTTTTTCAAGCTTATTGATATAAAATAAAAATACCTTACAAACATGTTATTTGTATACTGCTATACATCTTAACGCATACATTATAACATATTATATTTTTACCTAGGTTATTATGTTCTATGATCTTCTATATTAATTAACTTTCTTAGTTGTCCATTGAAATATCAAGACAGTATTTTTTCCCCAAATTGATCCCTACTATTTCAAGAATATAAATATTCTTAATTTTTCATTTGAACAAATTCTTACTTTAAACATAAATTTCTACTATATAAAAAGGAGAGTTGAAGATGACCAAGGGCAAATTTATAATTATATTCATTATCAAGGACAAAGGGTCTTTAAGTTGAAAATATCTCTTTCTTCACTCTTTTTTTTTAAGCTTATTGATGTAAAATAAAAATACCTTACAAACATGCTATTTGTATTTCGCTACACATCTTAACGCATACATTATAACACTTTATATTTTTACCTAACTTATTATGTCTTGTGGTCTTCTCTATAGTTAACTTTCTTATTTGTCCCTTGAAATATCAAGACATTAGTTTTTCCCAAATTGATCCCTACTATTCCAAGAATATAAATATTCTTAATTTTTTATTTGAACAAATTCCTACTTTAAACATAAATATTATAGAAAGATGAGTTTAAGGACGACCAAGGGTAAAATCATCTTATCAGCATTCATTTAACTCACTTTAAAAATGTCCTCTCTTCTCCAAAATATTTCTAGAAACATCCACCAATTTTTAAAAGAAAAAAATCTTTAACTTTCTTTTAGTGCCACGATCATTACTATATACAAGAGAGAATTTGAAATTTTGGTAGTCCTCACATCAATTTTTTTGTCAATTTTATCTGTAATTTAAATTTTAGTTACTCTTCAAATTTATATCCACTCTGATAAATTTGAACAATTATTTGAACTTATTACATGCTACACAAGTGATGAGTCATGAAAATTGATAGTGACACCATAAAAACTATTTATACAATCAAATTCAAAATTAATCCAAAGGTTTATTGTCTTTCTATGTGGCTAATAACGATTTTTTTTATTTTAAATGTCAATTTATTCAACTATATTATGTACAAAGTACTACTTCAAATAAATTTAAATTTATACAAAAATATTATCTCTTGCTATCATATGTATTTTCAATCAAGGATGGAGTTAAATAAGGCTATTGGGTTCATTCGAATTTCCTTCCACAAAATATTAGATTGTTTATATAGAACTAAAAATATTTTTATTTTTCTATGGTAGATGTTGAAATTTTTTACTGCTTCGTATGTTTACTTTTTTATACCTCAAAACTTTTAAGTGAAAATAGCGACTCCGCCACTACTTTCAATGCTTCAATTTTCTAAATATTATTAGTTTTTAGCCCAATAAATATTGTCACACATGAAATTCTACAAGTAAATTTATAAAATTATGCAGAATTAATTATGTAAATCATATCTTAAAAATATATAATGCAGTAATTTAGCTTTTTTTTACTTGCAATTTAGTGGGCTAAAATTTATAATTGTTAAATCAAATAAATCTTTAATATATTGACATTTATAATTTTAATTTATTTTCTTGTATAATTTCAAATAAAGTCAAAAGTAGAAAAATATTAAAAAATAGTTGTTTAATTCAAGAGAATATGTTAGGCCTGAAATAAAAATAAGAATTAGAGCATATTATATTTTAAGGTTAAATAGGTAAATAAGTTGTAGTTTATAGATTTTATAAAAAAAAGTATAAAGTGTGATCACTATTATCATTTTCTATTATATTTAATTAAAATAATTTGTAATTAATTTTTTCAAATAATTAATTAAATACATTTGAAGTTGTAGTATTGGGCCCGTAAAAGGGCCCTTAATTATCTAGTATTTTTCTTACTACTATATAGAAATGTAGCAAAAGAACGATCAAGGAAAGAAGAGTAATTTCACACTAACAAAAAATCTCTATTTCCCCTGTTCAAGAACAGTCTACTTTTTTCTTTAGCCATAGATGACCTCCTCCTTTGATGAAACCTCCTCAACTACATCGCAACTGGAACACTAAGTATTTTCGCTGAAGATTTTAGCACTCCAAAGTTCTCCATCTTTCGCTGAAATTTGCAGCCTATTTCTTCTCTCCGAAACATAAGTTAAATCTTTTGCGCTTTGCTTGATGCTCATCGTTCTATCAATTGGTTAGTTCTCTATTTCTACTATTTCTTTGTTGCTCTTGTTAAGGGTTTAAATTGGGCTATCTATTAAAATTATGGGTTCACATTTGTATTCAAAGAATTCAGATCCATTCTCTCTTAATTGATAAACAGAGTAATTGACAGAAATATCGAATTGTCCTCTCTTTCAATGGTTTTTGCAAATCTTTCTCCTCTCTTTGTGTGTTCAGAATTCATCTATCTTTCTAATCTTTTAGCCTTCTCCCAGACTAATTCATCTTCTCAGTTCCTCAAAATTTGTTTCATATCAAATCGCTCTTCCAATTTTTAATTTATGGTAAACTCTTCATCGACTTTTTTATTTTCTTATAATTTTTATTAAATTTTGTTTGAGCTCAATAAGCTATGTGCATTAGAGTGTGATGATACGGGATTAAGTATGAGGAATAGATCTTAATTCTATACTCCATTTGAAAAAGTATGTTTGTTCTTAATCAATATTAGATTCTATTTTAACGTATATGTGACCAAGGACAATTAAGTGAAAAAGGGAAGAAAAGCTCTTCCTTTATAGAGTAGTTAGAATACAAATCTTATAAGGTTCCACAAAACTATCTCCTTCACTTCCTTTCTTTTTCATCTTGCAAGTTCTCTATTATTACCACATTCTTTTCAGGTACTCCCTAATTAAAAAAAATAGAGAAAATTTAAAAATAAAAAATAAAGAATTGTGCAAAGTGAGGTATTTGTTGATAGAGGTTTTAGATACTCTTCTCGGCAATTTGGTGGAATAGTCCGAATTTGATTATATTGGAATTTATGATTTTGAAGTTGAAGAAATAATAAAAAGGGGTTAAGTTTTTGGTTAACATGATTATAGAGGAAATTGAGACTGAGTATTCTTCCTCTTTTTTGCTCTCAATTGATATCCTCTTTCTCTCTTATTAATACTCTTCTTATCACATTAGAACTCCATATTTGTTATTGAGCGCGCACACTCATTTTCTATTATCTTTGGTTTGAAGATGTTAAGGCTTATCACTACAAATCTCTAACAAGTGTGATGTTACTGAATTGCGGGCAATTCCTTGTGTTTTATTTCTTACGTGATTTTTTCTTGAAGACAACATACAAACCCAAAAAATTAGTTGGTGTTGCCATCGGTATTGCTGGTCTTATCCTGGTGATCTTTTCAGATGTACGTGTCACAGATCGAACAAGTAATAATGTTACACTACTTATTCCCTTTGACGTTAAGTATTTATGTGGCTTCACTGCATGCTCATTTCATTGCTTACGTTGTTTTTTATGTATGATCATATTCATCTGCTACTTTTTGGAAAGGGCGTAATCATATGATTTTTTGTGAATATAATCCAACTATTTTTCATTTAGTGATCTTGCACTTTAGTCATTTGCCAGCTCTATTTAACTCGAATTAAGCCTGCCTATTATTTGAAAAATAATACTTGAATATCTCATTGTTTTAGGTCATAGCAATCCTATCAAAGAGGATATAATTGTAATTGCTGGAGCCACGTTGTATGCAGTGAGTAATGTCAGTGAGGTAAGCGATAACAGTGAGTATTCACTATCTTTTATTGATAACTGTGAAACCATAAATTATTATTATTATTGGTTATTTCCTGTGCTTTGGTTATCGTATTATTTGTTGTTGTTACTGTTCTTTTCTATGTAGGTGTCTGAAATCAAAACTATTTTGAAGTTGGTGATTCCATGAAAAAAAAATTAAGTTAAAATTGGAGTTGGAGTTGGAGTTGAAGTTGGAGTTTGGAATTGTGTTTGGCCTAGTTTAATTCCTTCTCAACCCTGCTTTGAGTGATTTACTAATGGATCTATCTAAAACAATTTCTCTACCTTCACAAGGTAGGGTAAGGTCTGCGTACACTCCACCCTCCACCGATCCCATATCTAGGATTACACTAAGTATGTTATTGTTGGCAATTCACCTTATGTTAAAAGATAAAAGCCATTCCATGAATTATGAAGGCAAGAATAGACTACGAGTTTTGTTCTCAAATGTTATCTATTACTCAGGTAGGGTTGATTTCTTGTCCAGTACAGTGTCTTTTTTTCTATGAACTGTTTCTTTCTTGGTCGTGTTTCTCCAGTTGGCTATCCTGTTTCACATTGTTAATGCTTTTATTTCATGTTCTATGCAGGAGTTTTTTTATGAGAAGTGCTGATATGATTGAACTCAAGGCATTTCTAGGCCTTTTTGGTGCCGTTGTTAATGATTGTCAAATGTATCCTTATTAACCTTCTTTGTTGACAAATGCATAATCTTTAAGTGCTAATGATATTCTGTGATGTACGCTACTTCTTTAACTATTCTACAAAGGCATACTTGAGCTCAATATGTTGAAGTCCATTCACTGGTCAGCTGGAGCAGTAAGTCCCTTATGTCTTTGATCTATTTCCTTACAAAAGAACACATATATAGAAAGTGAAGAAAGTAATTTTGATGACTAAATTAGATGAAATGTTTAAATATTCTTTTTTTTCTCATTTAAAGACTAAAATTAGTATCAAGGTTCACAAAAAGATTATAAGGGAGATAAAAATTGTCAAAGCTTTTGGTATGATGCATTTTATGAACTATAGGAATCAAAAAGTTTGTACTTAGTAGAATAATGAAGGGGTTTGATTCAAATTACGGATATGAGATGTTGATAGATAAGTTAGTCGCTAACCAGTTTTAATCTGAAAAGATGCTACTTCTTGTGTCCTAATTTATCTGAATTCTTTTCTTTAAGGGAGGAACTTATAAGAAGGTATCTACATAATCTTCAAACATGATACAATATAGACTTGGTGAAGTAACTACTTTGTTCAAATTTAACAGTTTGTTTTAGCTTAGACACGGTTGAAAGAAGAGTAGACAACATAAGTTCTAGGCTCGATGCTTTCAAAGCTTAGATGATTCTCTTATATATATGTTGTGATTTGGTTGTAAAACTTACTGTTAATAATAGTAGTATGTGGGAATATTGTATGCAGAAGCAAGCTGGGCATTGAAATTTAACTTGGATATGAAATTTTGAAAAATTAGAGCCCCCAAAAAAATAGCTAGTTTTGGTTGGAGTTGAACTGCTGGAACAACAATTTCTTTAATTTAAGATATGCTATAAAAGAAAAGTTTCTATTTATATAGACGATGTTACGTGAAAAGACTCACAAGAATTAATAGGTTCTGTTATGCATAGCAGATAAATAACGCAGATTTTCAACTTATGTTTAAGCATTTCTCCATGTATCATTTGAATTATTTATTGAAGCCTATCTGCCAATTTTTGCAATTATTTGGGTCCTTCTTTGGTTTGCTTTTGGTCACAGAAAAGAGTTAAACGGAATAAGAATAACAATGAAATAGGGGAAAAACAATACGGCCTAACCTAATCTACAAATGATAGAAGATCAGTATAAGCAATACGTGTTTCCAGTGTGACGGTATTTTAGATGTGAATTTTCTGAAACTCCAACAGTGCACCAGGAAAAAGGATAACATTGCAATTTTCTATCAATTAGTAATCTTTCCAACCATTAGCAATGTCTCATTTTAAGTCGTTCATAATATTTACTCTACTACAGGAATCCAACTTTATGTTAGCATGTTTAACTATAGGAAAATAACATCTCAACACGTTTCTTGGTTTGCTTTTGTTTACCGAACACTTTTTTAATTACACATGAATTTTTCATTAGATAGTGTAATCGATGGGACACATGCCTTTCGAAACGTGGCTTCAAGGTGAGAATGACAAAGCCCCACTTTCATTTTGGTTTTCCTGATCGGTGTCTTTGTTTCACTGAGCTACTTCTCATTTCTGGTGAGTTCAATTTGTTATGATTTTTTGTGATAATAATTTGCAGATGTTGCTATTATTCTCTTATTATATTAGACCAAAAACTCATGGGTTCCTATGAAGTGGATGAACTGAAAGGTATTCACACTTTTGCTATGGCATATCTAGTAGTATTTTGTTTATGGAGTTAACTCATTCTTCGTTATAGTAAACTTCTTCCTCAGTATGTAAATGTTAACATACCATCAATTACAAGATTAGCAAACTCTGCTGAATTTGATAACATTCGAAACACTATTTGAGTAGTTCAAACTCTTAATACTATTAGGATTGATTCAATGTGAGAATTACTCTAATTTACAACTTGGAGATATGTATTACTAGCAGTACTTGAGAGCCACCATTTTTCAGTGTTGGTTGCTTATGTTAATTAATTATGTATAATTACAATGTTAGTGTATGTTTTGATCTATGAGTTTGCAACATATATGCATATTTTGATTTACATGTTTGTAAGCTCTCTTACGACAAATTTAATTTCTATTTTTGACTATGGTTCTACATGATTAATAATGTTCTTTTAATTTTATCTTCATCAAACAAAGAGTTTTCACATAATCAACAAATCACTAAAGAGTTAAACAACACTTGTTTAGGTACAGAGGAGTAGTATTTACAACTAAAACTTAAAAATAGTCTTGGTTGTTGAAATTAATAAGGATGTCTTAAATTTGACAGTTTTCGTGTTCTAAATTGTGAACCTTGTACAGTACGGGAAAAGAGGTGAGTTATATGCTTTGTAAAGAATATTGTTTGTTGGATTTTGTTGCTAAAAGATGATGGCACCTTTCACACAATTTTTGTGTTTTATGCAATTTTGTTGTTTGTGGATGTGACATCTACACAAGCAGTAACACAACTAAGATTTTCATTAAGGGTGTTCAAAAGTACCTGACGAACTAGCTGAAAGGGTTCAACATCAACTATGTAATATACATAAAAACTAATTTTAACCATGTACAAATAGAGTGATTTTTCACCGAAGGAGGTGGAACCTCTCGAGTATATGCTAGCTCCGCCCCTGTTCAGTCGTTTAATGCTACTACTGCTATTTTTTGCTGGAACTCAATTTCATTTAAGTGTTATTTTCTTTTTCATACATAATCCTCTTTTTAAAAAAAATAATGCTTAAATTGATTTTTGAAATTTTTAGGGGTTCACATTCTCTCTATTTTTCTATTTTTGCTTATTTTTGGCAAAATATATTCATTTTCTTAATTATTATAATTATTATTTTTGCTCCTACTACTATGTTGGAATTGTCTACAGCCCATCTCTATTAACTCCTTCAATTGTTGTGACACATGAACATGAAAGATGCATTCATAAGTTAACTAGATTAAAGAGGGAGTAGGTCGTTGATCATATGATTCTTGGTAAAGTTTCAATAGACAATACTTTGGCTGTTGTAATACCCCAAAGATTTCAAGCAAATTTCGTCCCAAGAATGCCTAGTATTAGCTTCTAAAGTGAATGATAATTATTTTATGAGGAATTTTCAAGATTTTAACTTTATGTCATGTGAAAAATTCAATAAACTTTCCATCAATATATGATTCGCTTAAAACCGGTAACCGAGTAAGAAGTTATGACTATTTCAAGTTTCTCTCGTAAAATAGCACCATATTAGTTAGTGGTACGCCACGCCATAAAAGGAAATGGCATTTGATAATTTTCAGTAGGTTTCCACGATTATGGCGCGTCACGCCAGCACTCAAATTCAAAATTGTCCTTTTTCTAGTGTCTCAGCGTGATTTCTCCCGCGTCACGCCAAAGTTCCAGGTCACAAAGGAAGGGGCAACGCGATGTCTCCGTGTCGCGCCATCCCTCAATTTTATGATTGTCAATTTCCAGTGACACGATGCAATAATACCACATCGCGCCAGAGGTTCAGTTCTGGAAAATTTTACTGAAATTAAATGACGCGTCCAGGGTTAAAAGGGTCAATTTTCTACCCCTATTTAAACCCAATAACACATGATTTAGACATTATTCATCCAAAATACACTCTTTTCTCTCAAGTTT
>NC_061119.1:77477512-77503593 GCF_002878395.1 Capsicum annuum | reverse complement strand
TTTCTGTTTTGGCCGGATTAATGTGGAAATACATGTGTTTAGTTTTCTATAATTAACACCAAGCTGAAACATCAAAGTTTAATACTGGTATTCAGCCCGAGCATTTTCCTGCAAATCATGTCTGGGGATGTCTTTTGAATGTTCATGAAAAATCAAAGTTATGATAGAGAATGTATTTGACTATTTAGGCAATATGACAAACTTCAATGATTTAATCTATATGCTTCACTGTATCCAAGTGAATAATAAAACTTTTCATTGACTGAAACATAATCGAGTCCCATGGTTACAATTTTTGAATAGACAACTTTTTTATGTTTTGAAGATATTTGCACTTTTTACTGGTAGCACTATATCTTCCTTGTCATTTGTCTAATAGTTATTGTGTTTGGGGTCTCCTCTTTGTGATTTAAGTAGAGATAGTTCTATTTATTATGGGAAATGGGAGGAGGATTCAGAGTTCTGCTCCTTGTGAAATCATTTCTCTCATTCCTACCAGAAGTTAAGAGACATATGGTGAATGTCTGATCATGCTGGTGGTAATTCATCTGCACTTCCCTATCGGACGTATCATTCATTTGCTATTGCACCAGTGCTAAACCTTCAGAATAAGAAAACCAATCAACTAAATCTTCTCTACATCATCTAGTTTCTCCCATCAATATTTGTATCTTAAATAACTAATCATGTTTAATGGAATCCACCTGTATCTTTATTGTTGTTTTGACTGATGTTTTTTCATTTAAAATCGATCAACTTTTTTTCAACACCTTCAAATTGTACTAAAAGTGAGTTGTAGAACTATTTAGAATACAACAGCAACAAAAAATATTGGGCTCGTGCTTGCACAGGCCAATCACATCTAGTATATTATATAGAAGAGCCATAACTAGGACGACCAAGGGCAAATTTGTCAATTAACAAAAAGTCTAGCTTAAACTTATCGTACATCATGCAAAGAGTGGGGAATTTCAAAAAAAAATTCATGTTTCAGAAAATTCTAATGACAATGCTTTGAAAAATTTTAAAAAATCAAGTAACATCTTAAAGAAGTGGGACCCATTGTTTTTCTTTGAAAAGTTATGGAGAAGTTCTTTTCTTAAAATTTTCTTTATCTAATAGCTTCAGAATTCATGATCATACAGTTTCTTTCTTTTTTTTCTTATTTATTTGAATAATATAGTTGAATCAAATGAAAAGAATAATTTTAAATTTAAAGAGACATTATATTTGAAGTTTGTTACATTTAAATATTTTTTAATTTTAATATTCAGATAAATTTTCTCTCCTTTTATCCAAAACCACGGCATAAACATTGTGAAATCTTTTCATGAATCTTCAATTCGACGTCTAATCAAAGTTATAAAAATTGAAATATTGGAAGACATAGTTTATCAGTGGATGTGTAAATACTCACATATGTTCCATAAATGATAGAAAAGTAAAATTAAATTTGGCCACACATTTAATCACATAAAGTAGTTATTACGAAATTCTAGTAAAATAATTAAAAAAAAATACTCATAATTATTGAATAGGCGTGGATCTATCATACGATACACGCTAAGCGAATCCCTCCATAATTTCAAGACTTTACTTAATACATATCATTACAAAGATTTACAATGTATATAAATTATGGAAACACAATTACTTACTAATCATCTGTTAAAATTATTTTAAATAATTTATTTAAAATGTAATATTAACTACCTCATGTTAAATTACTACAATATATATCATGTTAACTTTTGCTAATTCTTCAGATTTTTCTTATTTAAGATAGTAAATTTAGATAGACAAACCATTTTAAAAGATATTTTTTGCTTACTATATTAAATTAATTTCCTATTTTTGACGTATATAAGACAAGACATAAAATCAATCTTTTAACATCAGGATTCACTAAAACTTTCATCCATGTCCTTATTTTCGTTTGTTAAACACACATGAAACGAATTTAAATGTATTTAAAATCAATTTATGTATGGATTAGTATTCTTTATTGCTTTATATGATTCTGTAAAAAATATGTTAATAAATAGATATTTATAACTTTAATTTATTCTCTTGTATAGCTTTTAAATAAAGTATAACATTAAAATTAGTTGTTTAATTTTTCTACTATATAGAAAAGCCACCAAGAGGACAACCATGGCTATAAAAGTTGTACAAAGTGCAATACATATTATACCATGTACTTAACCTTATCTTGTTCCTTCACCAATTGACTTTTAACATGCGTAATACATGACAATTGTTATGATATATATCAATTATAGTAAATGTTTATCAAGATCTATCAAGATCTATTTAATGTCTATCAGGATTTGATGTATTTGTCGTTTAGTGTGAAACTAGGGGAAGATTTCCCCTATAAATAGAAGGGTTTCCTTCATTGTAAATCATCCCTTAAGAGAAGAAATAACAATTACTCTCTCTATTCTCACTACTCTTCTTATTTATTCTTTCTTGTTTTATAACACATTATCAGCACGAGACTCTACCGTCTCAAATTTGAAGGCTAAGGCTAAGATATTATTTTTTTTATTTCTTCCTTTTTCCATATGGATAACAATCTTACGAAGTGTGAGTTCGTTGCCCTTCAAAGTTCGGTCAAGAACTATATTTCATGGGTGTTGGATGCTGAAATCCACCTAGATGCTATAGGTCTTAGAGACGCCATAAAGAATGAAAATACAGCATCCAGTCAAAATCGTGCTAAGGCTATGATTTTCTTGCTTTATCATCTTGATGAAGTTCTGAAAATTAAGTACCTTACTACTAAGGATCCACTCGTATTGTGGAATAGCCTAAAAGAAAGTTTTGATAACTTAAAGATGGTCATCTTCTCGAAAGTATGATATGAGTGGATGTATCTAAGATTTCAAGACTACAAGTCTGCTCATGAATACAATTCTGCCATGTTCAGAATTTCTTCTTAATTGAAACTTTGTGGAGAAACGGTCAATGATAATGATATGATGGAAAAGAAGCTCTACACTTTCATGCCTCGAATGTGCTCTTACAGCAACAATATCAAGAAAAAGGTTTCAAGAAGTATACTGAACTGAGTTCTTATCTTCTCGTGTCTAAATAAAATAATGATTTATTGATGAAAAATCACGAGAACCGGCCAACTAGATCTGCGCCATTCCCTGAGGTGAATGATGTGCACGCTCACCATGTTAGGCATGGAAAAGGTTGCGGCCCTGGTCGTGGACGTGGACGTGGTCGTGGTCGTGGTCGTGGTCGTGATGACCAAGAAAGAAACCCTGTTCCAGGTGTTAATCATTTATCAAACAAAAAGAGAAAAGATGAGAAACGTGAAGCAGTTACTTGTTTTTGATATGGCGGAAAAGGACATTATTCACGTGATTGTCGTGCTCTCAAGCACTTGGTTGATCTTTATCAAGCATCATTAAAGAAGAAAGAGAGAAATCTCGAGGCTAACTTTCTCTCTGAAAATAATGTTGACATCACATGTTTGGATGTAGCAGACTTTTTCGAGACCCTGAAGGAAAGATTGATCACTTGATTGGTGATGGTTCTATAAACATGAAAGAATGAATGATTTTTAATTCTGTTTTATTTTTATTGATAATAGTTAGTGAATAAAGAATCATGTAAAAGTAGTTGTTTGCATGAGTATTAGTTTTTGATTAATATTGATTAGTTCAATTATATTATTGTATTTTATTATTGATTGAATTGAATTTTAATTTTATCATTATTTATTAAAAAAAAAGGCGATAGTACAGAGGTTTACTTTTCGCATGAAAACAGTACGTGGAGTGCTTGTTTTGCATTCATTACAATGCAAAATTATCATTCTTTACAATGTTGTGCAAATAATATGATTAAGATTGTATTCTGTAATGTATTCTTTATATTAACATTCTTTAATATAATAATATTCTCATATGATTATGTAATATAATAATATTTTTATATTCTCATTTCGTAATACGATTACAATTGCATCTCGTACTAATTGGATATATTTCTTTTTAATTACTTAGTTAAAGTGTGATTAATAATTTTTTTATATTTTAAGTTTTCACTTTGTACAAAGATTTAATATGTATTTTATTTGGTGCATGTTATTTTATTTAAAGATATGGATAATTTTCAAGAAGATATTTGTTTGATTGATTCTGGCACTACACATACGATATTTAAAGACAAGAACTATTTCTCTCATCTAAACATGGACAAGATTAATGTTACTATAATTTCTAGTAGTGCTGATTTGATTGAAGGCTTCGGAAAAGCCATTATAATCTTGTCCAAGGGAATTAAACTCATCATAAATAATGATATGTTCTCTCCCAAGTCTTAGAGAAACTTGAGGAGTTTTAAAGATATCCTTGAAAATGGTTATCATATCAAGACATTTGATGAGATAAATTTTGAATATCTTGGTATCACCAAGAATGTCTTTGGGCAGACATGTGTTGTTGAAAAGTTCTCTGCTTTATCTTCTGGCCTGTATTGGACAAAGATTTGTACAATTGAGGCACATTCCATAGTAAACCGGAAGTTTACTGATTCCAATACTTTCGTACTTTAGCATAATCGTCTTGGACATCCAGGATCAATAATGATGAGACGAATAATAGAAAATTCAAATGGGCACCCATTAAAGAACTTGAAGGTCCTTTCGAATGGTGAATTTTCATGTAATGCTTATTATCAAGGCAAGTTGATTGTGAGACCATCACCAACAAAAGTTGGGATTGAGTCCCTCGCGTTCTTGGAACGCATACATGGGGATATTTGTGGGCCAATTCACCCACCAAGTGGGTCGTTTAGATACTTCATGGTCCTAATAGATTATTCTTCTAGATGGTCTCATGTGTGCCTTTTGT
Organism: Capsicum annuum; assembly: GCF_002878395.1. Taxonomy (NCBI): domain Eukaryota; kingdom Viridiplantae; phylum Streptophyta; class Magnoliopsida; order Solanales; family Solanaceae; genus Capsicum; species Capsicum annuum. The sequence continues at coordinate 77,498,722 of NC_061119.1, read as the reverse complement.
CATCTCGCAACTTGGTATTTGCAAAATTATTGGCACAAATAATACGATTACGGGCACAATTTCCTGATAATCAAATTAAGTCTATTCGCATTGATAATGCTGCAAAATTTTCATCCCAAGCATTTAATGACTATCGCTTATCGATTGGGATAAGAGTGGAACATCTTATACCCCATGTTCACACTCAAAATGGCCTTGCTGAGTCATTAATTAAACGTCTGCAGTTGATAACAAGACCATTACTGATGAAAACTAAGTTGCCCACTTCTGTTTGGGGTCATGCAATTTTGCATGCTGCAATACTTGTTCATCTTAGACCGACAAATTATCATAAATTTTCTCCGTTGCAATTGGTTTTGGGTCAAGAGCATAATATTTCTCACTTGAGAACTTTTGAGTATGGTGTATATGTGCCTATAACACCACCAAACCGCACCAAGATGGACCCCCAAAGAAGGTTAGGAATTTATGTTGGGTTTGAATCACCCTCTATGATTCGCTATCTTGAACGATTAATGGGAGATATATTCACTGTTCAATTTGCAGATTGTCGGTTTGATGAGATACTTTTCCCAAAATTAGGGGGAGAAGATAGTGATATCAAAAGAGAAATTTTGTGAAAAAATCCATTACTATCTCATCTTGATCCACGTGCTTCTATTTGTGAGCAAGAAGTACAAAAGATTATTCATCTGCAGAGAATTGCAAATCAAATGTCGGACGCATTTATAGATTGGAAAAGAATCACTAAATCATATATTCCTGCAGATAATAGCTCAATTCGAATTAATATCCTTAAAGGACCATCCACTAGTGTCATAGCTAATGAATCTAAAGCACGCTTGAAGCGGGGCAGACTATTAGGTTCTAAGGATCGAAATCCTAGAAAAAGAAAAACAAATGGTTAAGATGACACTATGAAATATCCACATACGGAAGTTTAAGATTTGAGCAATATTGATATCCCTAAAGGAATCAATGAGCCTGAGACTCAAGAAAATGAGGAACTATCCATAAATTCAAGTGATGTTGAAACTAATCTGAGTTGATCTGAAATAGTAGTGGATCATATCTTTGCATATAATGTTGCAACAAAAATCATGAAAGATAGCGAGGATCTTGAACTTCGATTTGTCACAGAATATCGACAAAGAAATGACTGGCCAAAATGGCAAGAAGCAATTCAATCTGAATTGAATTCGCTTGCCAAACGTGAAGTTTTTGGACCCATAGCTCAAACACCTAATGGTGTTAAGCCTGTTGGCTATAAATGGGTCTTTGTGTAAAAAAGAAATGAAAAAAATAAAATAAAAAGATATAAAGCACGTCTTGTTGCACAAGAATTTTCACAATGGCCTGGTGTCGATTATGATGAGGCATATTCACCAATTATGGATGCAATAACATTGTGTTATCTTATTAGTTTCACTATCCATGAGAGACTTGAAATGCATTTAATGGATGTAGTAACAGCCTATCTATATGGATCACTTGATAATGAGATATACATGAAAATTCCCGAAGGATTTAAAATGCCGAAAGCATATAGTTCAAAGCCTCGGAAAATGTATTTTATTAGATTGCAAAGATCATTGTATGGTTTGAAGCAATCTGGATGCATGTGGTATAACCGTCTAAGTGAATATTTATCTAAAGAAGGTTATACGGATGATGAAATTTGCCCATGTGTTTTCATAAAGAAAACAACGTCGGAGTTTGTTATACTTGCTGTCTATGTCGATGACATAAACCTTATTGGAACGCCAATAGAGATTCAAAAGGCAATTGATTACCTAAGGAAAGAGTTTGAGATGAAAGATCTCGAAAAGACAAAGTTATGCCTTGGTTTGCAAATTGAGCATTTGACAAACGACATCTTTGTTCATCAATCTGCCTAAACAGAAAAGGTGTTGAAACGATTCTATATGGATGAGCACATCCATTAAGTACTCCGATGGTTGTTCGATCACTTGATGTGAATAATGATCCATTCCAACCTCAAGAAAAGAATGAGGAACGCCTTGGTCCTGAAATACCATATCTTAGTACAATTAGTACACTAATGTATCTTGCAAATACTACAAGGTCTGGTATTGCCTTTTCAGTGAATTTGCTAGCAAGGTATAGTTCTGCTCCTACTAGGAGACATTAGAATGGGATCAAATACATATTACGGTATCTAAAGGGAACTACCGATATGGGCTCATTTTATTCTAAAGATTGCAATTCCGATCTTGTTGGTTATGCTGATGTTGGGTACTTATCCGACCCGCATAAATCTCGGTCTCAAACAGGCTATGTATTCATATGTAGGGAGGGTACTATCATATCTTGGAGATCAACAAAGTAGGCTATCGTAGTCACTTCATCGAATCACGCTGAGATTATAGCTATTCATGAAGCAAGCCGAGAGTGTGTGTGGTTGAGGTCCATAATACATCTCATTCGAGAAAAATGTGGCTTGAAATGTGACAAAGTACCCACGATTTTATACGAAGATAATGCAGCATGCATATCATAACTTAAAGGAGGATTCATAAAAGGAGATAGAATGAAGTACATTTCGCCAAAGCTCTTCTATACACATGAGCTCCAAAAGAATGGTGATTTTGACGTACATCAGATTCGTTCAAGTGACAATGTGGCTGACTTATTCACCAAGTTTCTTCCAACTGCAACTTCCAAGAAGATGGTGCACAAGATCGGAATGCAAAGTTTCAAGGAAATTCTTATTAAGGGGATCTAATACGCGTTGTACTCTTTTACTCTTACGAGCTTTTGTCCCACTGAATTTTTCTTGTAAGGTTTTTAATGAGGCATCCTATATGCGTATTGTTAGACATTCAAAGAGGAGTGTTATGATATATATCAATTATAGTGAATGTCTATCAAGATCTATTTGATGTCTATCAGGATTTGATGTATTTTGTCTTTTAGTGTGAACTTAGGGGCAAATTCCCCCTATAAATAGAAGGGTTTCCTTCATTGTAAATCATCCCTCAAGAGAAGAAATAATAATTACTCTCTCTATTCTCTCTACTCTTCTTCTTTATTATTTCTTGTTTTATAACAACAATATCTTTTTTGTTGCCCATTCTTTTTTGAGCAATTCCTCTCTATAGATTTATTCAAACATAATGTCAATGCAAAATTTAAGATGCTCGGCTACTATCAACTTTCTTTTATATCTATTTTTAAGCATCTTTTGTGTGTTTGGAAGTTTTGTCATACTGCTTATTTATTATTAATAGAATAATTTATTTTTATTTTAAAAAAACATAATATGTTTAAATATCAAATTGTACTTATGTATGTCTAAATTATTTTAAAAATTCAAAAGCTTCTGAAATTATATTTTAGCCCAAACAATGTTGTAATTAACTTCTACTAGCAAACATATAAGTTCATTAAAATTAATTTATAAATTATTTCGACAATTATGTTATACGAAAGTTGGATCCTTAATTAAAATTTAGTGCATTAAATAATGTAAAAGTATTGATGATAGTTTAAAACAATGACTTGTGATTACAATTAATTTAACATTGCAGTGAAATTAATAAATTATGATGGAATTGAGCTGAAATGGAAACAATTGTCAAGTTTACATCCACATTTAAAGAAAAGTTTTATATTAGTTAGTGTTATTTATTCGTCAGATTCTAATTTGATATCGAGTTTCATAAAAAAAAAAAAAATAATGAATTCAATCATCAACTAAAGATACATAGTACTAAATATTTGTTTAAATCTTTTAATCTTAAATATGCTATATTGAAAGTCAATTAAAAATGTGTGAAAACAAAAAACTTTTTTTAAAATGGATCAAAAAGGATGGAATACTCTATTAACAAAAAAAAATTGATAACTATTGTTGACCAAGTATTCATCTATTAAATACAATAAAAGATTTCAAATTTAAAAACTTTATATACTAAAAAAATTTTAACTACGATTTAGTTAATTTAAGCAAAATTCTTTGACGCTAATAATGTATGTTATAGAACTCATTTAATGTGTATGTTTTGTATTCATTCTGCTATGAATAATTTTCAATTATTAATATTTTTCAAAAAAAATCTTTGTAATTTATATATTATTTCATTAGGAAATTAACATATAAAATATGTATATAAATAAAATAATTTTCTTTATTTTCTTACACATTATTTTATTTACTTTCACTTATACGACATATTAGGTAAAAAGGGATAAATATTTTTCATTAACTTTATTTGTACGTTTAACTGCAATCAAGAACCGATCTTATTAAAATTTACTTGAAAGTAGGAAAAATTTACTTTTATATTTTTCTTTTTTTCTTTACAATCTCATAAATTTGCATAACATGTATCATTTTAAAGTTTTATGATTCACATCATTCGTAGAGACGTATATTCATTTACTATTATTTTACCATCAGTTAAAATCATTTTAAGCAAGTTATATAAAACGTAGTAATATTAACAATTCTGTATTAAATTGCAATTACCATGTTAATTTTTGTTTGTTAGAGGTATTGCATTCTCTCATCATGCATACAAATCACTTTATAGAACGTATTTGTTTATTTTACTAAATCATTCTCCTAATTTTTTATATATATAAGACGAAACGTAAACTCGTAACTGTTTTTCATTCTTTATTACTTTGTAAGAAATGATATGACTTATTTTAGCTTTTATCTAGTATGTTGTTGGTTTCATTGGACAAACACATAAAATAAATTTAAGTGTATTCAAACAATAATATATAGATCGATTTATAGTTTTTTTACTTTGTATATTCTATAAAAGTGTTCATATAATTGCCACTTATAATTTTGATCCTTTCGCTTATATATTGTTCAAATAAAGTGGAAATAAAACCATTAAATTAGTTCTATAATTTGAATATATGTGCTGACATGATGTTAAAACTTAAATAATCCTGAAACATATGACATTTAAATGTCACTTTAAGCCAATCGAAATAAGTTATAGTTACTATTGATTTTATAAAATTAAAAAAAAAAAATTGCTGTAAAGTGTGATCTACTATAACTTCCTATCTTGTTTAATCAAAAATATTAATGATCACTTTTTAATTCAAGAAAACAATTTAAATACTTATAAATATAATTAAAATTGTAATATTGGACCCATAAACGGGCTCTTCATTATCTAGCATTATATAGAAAGGTGAGTTGGAGGACGACCAAGGACAATATAATCATTTTATACTAATACTCAACACAATTCTAGAAGCCTCATCTCTTTGTAAGATTTAAAATTTGTACATTAATTTTTAATGAGCAAACAAAATCTCTTTTTTTGTAAACGCCCATCATATCCCAAAGTTGTATTATGACTCATGTGGACCCCATAGTTTTTTTCACTACTTTCTATAAATGTTTTTTGTGAGTTCTAATACACAATACTCACTTTTATCTCTTTTTAATAAGTTGTAAATGTTCAATTTCATTTTATTCGAATGAAATGTCCACAAGCAAGTATGAATTAAAATTTTCTTTGCACATTTGGTTATAGTAAATTAGTTAGTAGAGTAATAAAGAAATAAAAATATATATTATTTCCTTTGTTTAAAAAAGAATGATATATGTTAACTTGACACAGAGTATAAGAAAATAAAGAAAATTTTTATATCTTATGGTCATAAATTAAAGTTATGTCAAATGTATCAAGATGTCCTTTATCTTATGGTTCTAAGCATAATACTTAAAAAGTTGAAACTAAAAAAATATTATCAAAAAAGAATTCATCCTTTTTTAAACAAATTAAAATGAACAATAGATTTTTATTTTTGAAATGGAGAGAGAAACAAACATCACAACCATTCTGTAACGACCCGAGACTACCCCCTAGTCGTCACACGGTGCTTACGATCCCGAAGGACCACAAGCTAACCCATGACTGATATCTGTTGTGAGCACTTAATAATAATGCGGAAAAACAGGTAGAAATGCCATAAGGTTCAAAATCTGAAATAATGATAAATAATAACATCTGATATAAAATAAGTATCTGAAATACTGTTTGAACTAGTCTAGTCTGAAAGTCTCTAACTAAACTGTCTGAATATGGAGTTGATGGGACAAAACCCCAACTAACTCCAACTACTACAATACTGAAACTACTGAAATGCTGAAATAAAGGCATATCCTCTATAGATGAGGACTCACTACTACATCTGTGACTACTGACTGGATCTGTCTATGCGCGGTTGGGAAACCTAAGCGTCCGAACCTATGATATGAGACATCATAGCGCAAAGAAGGAGTATGCGCTAGTACATGAAATGTACTGGTATGCTAGATGAGATAAGGCTGAATGCAAGGGCTCATATACATGAACAGTAACTGACTGAATGATATTGAGTAAATATATATAAGAGTGCGTGAATAATTGATACTTCTGAAATCACTGAGTATGCAATACTGTGAACATACATAGAAGTATACTGTATCTAAACTTTTCTGAAACTAAGTACTGAGTAACTGATATTTGAAGTTACTAATAACTAAATTACTGATATTGATTGACTGTGTGTGATAGTTTTGATTCTGTAAAACTGAACTAAGTTCTAAACTGAAGACTAAAACTGAAACTGTGGGAGGTAATCGTCTAACCGACATGCCCCTCTCTGAATTGATTGGGGTCCAACCTGTAACCCCAGCTGAAAGGGCGATAATACCGTGCCACGAGTACTAACACTAGAAAATCAGGATGCCAAGCCTAACTGACGGGTGACACATGGGCGGAGCCACGCCTAATCTGACGGGTGAACCCTGGGAGGTATTCAATCCTAGTCTGACAGGTGACTCCTCATCCTGCGCTGGCTATGTAGTTCTGGAGTACAGGGACTGCTGCTAACAACTCTGCCTATCTGAAGGGGAAGCCGTCATCCCTACACTCACTCGATGCTAAATCCTACTCCCAACTGAATAGACACTGAACTGTTATACTGGACTGAACTGGATTGAATTCGGTGAGTTTCCTGAGTGCTATAACTAACTGAGTTCTACTGAGTTTTGTATCTAACTAAGAGTACTATTGATCATGACAAGACTAACACTATTCTGTAGCTGAAACTGGCTCTAAATAAACATCTAAATCATTGGGTACTAAATACCCCAGGACTCGATAGCATGAAAAGTAAAGCATCACATGATCTTGCAAAGCATAACAATGTATACATGTTCATATATTATCTATAGAGACATTTTATCAAACACTTGTAGGCAATAAGCTTGTTCATATACTAACATGTCATGATTTCATCACTTTATTCACATGGACATTCTATCAAACACTTGAGGAGCACAACTTCATGCACATAACCATGGATAACATATAAACATGGCAACTACAACGCCCAACTTACAATTCCATGGGTTTAGCATGCAATTCATATAACTCCCCATAAAATACTAATCTAATTTCATGAATTATATAATAATCCTGGATTAAAACCCAATTAACAGCATAGACACATTAATCATTTTGTAAATTTAAGGATTTATCAAGATAATCACATATTCATCACACATGCTATTCAATTTCATGAAACTTGTACTTAAATCATAGATTGAAACCCAACTACTATCATGAACATGAATTCAATTTAATTCAAACATGAAAATCATAAATCTGAGATCTTGTATATTTAAAAAAAATTTCTTGGACTCTATGGGTGAAAGGAACCCATAGATGAACACCTAACATACCTGATAAGAAAAGTTCTGGAAGCTTCTTGGAGAGATTCTTGAGGATTGACCTTGATTCTTGAACTAGGGTTTTTGCCTCTTGAGAGAGAATAATTTAATTTAGGAATAAATTGAATGAATAATGGAGTAACTAGGTTTATTAGGGTTGAATTTCGTGTTAAAGGTCGACTAGGGCCATAGAAAAAAACTCAAATACCCCTGGAACGATTTAAAGACTTGGAACTTAAAATTGGAAATTAACTAAAAATCTCGATCTGGGCCCTTGGCGCGACGCGGCGCTATCGCGTTATGTCACTGGAAAGTGGACAACTGGGAATTGGAACATCAACAAGATGTGGTGGAATTGCGTTACCCCTTGGATGCGACCTGGAAGCTCACAGCGACGCGGTGGGATCGCGTTGGTGTACTAAAAACTAACAAATCTTAAAATAAGGTGTGGCGCGATGTACCGGTATCGCGTTACCTTACTGGAAATTGACCAATGCCATTTTGACATGCTCCGCGATGCGCTACTGGCCTGAATGACGGTGTTTAACGATTGGAACTTAAAATCGCCATAACTTCTTACCCGATTATCGGATTTAGGTGAATTTTATATCGTTGGAAAGCTAATTGAATTTCCTACGCAATGGCTTGCTCTATAATAAAAAAATAATGAGTTTTTTGAAAATTTTATATATGAATACTCATGCACTGGGACTTATATTATGCTAGGGAAATAGGGGGTGTTACAATATCTCCCCCTTGGGATCATTCGACCTCGAATGAAATTGGTTAAGCTGAGACACTGATAGACTAAGTTTACACATTGAAAATGCATATCTGATACATGACTACATGACTGAGCTACTGACAAACTGAACTTTTACACTGAACATGCATGAACGGAAACATAAGAACATGACTGAGTTTGAAACATTATACATGGACTAACTATTATGAACGAGGACTAGGCACTTAAATACATGCAATAACTTAGGAATGGTCATTTGGCTAAGATTGGAATGAGAGGGTCAACTTATGAGTACCCATTACTTCAAACTGGATTCATTACGTAAAGATAAACTAAAAGGTTTAGGACCAGAAAGCTCGGGGGTTATAGTGTATCTCCCCCTTGGGAAATTATATCTCTCGAAGAATACTGACTTGGCTGGGATACTGAGGAAAGGATAGATGATGCACAGGGATCCTACGAACTAAATCGTGACTGAATATTTGAGATCTGAAACTGAGACATAATACATGAACTGGCCTGAATTCGAAACTACTAGGATTATTCCATTTTGGGATAGGACGACTACATGGAATAATGGGAAACCATCCGAATTTATCCGCCTGACTGCTAAACTGAATTGCTGGCTTTACGGAACAAATCATACTGAAAATTTATACTTAACTGGAGTATCTCTTGACACTCTTTCTATAAAGTTCTACTGACTTTAGGGAGGAAGAAAATCTTGGCATGGTCTGAATGAGACATAAGAAATCACAACGTGGCTAAAATTGTGTAATATGAGGCAAAGCCTACGAAACATCACCTAAAATAGAGTGACTAAGCCTTATGTACTACCGCTACAAATATTCAATCTTAAATATATTTCTTGAATACTCTCTCAACTATACCCTACACCTTAACACAACTTTTTACCTGAGACTACTAAAAATATTTATATGGGCACTGAGCACGAATGTGTAAATATACTAACCTATTTGATTAACTGGATGACTGATAGTTGAATACTGGTTATGTAACATTGAACTGTAATTAACCTGAATAACTGGACTGAACTATAAAGTACTATGCCTATGAGGCAAGGACTGACTAAGGAGCGTGAGGTAACTAAGCATGAATTCATGGGAACAGTATTATCTAGGAATGCAATACTAAGCGCATAACATGATTCTGAAATACTAAGATACTGACAATGGAATAACTGGTAACTGTACGCTTTGGTCAAGCAAACCTGAAGTGGACTGAGTTTTGTACTGAATGCTGAACTGAGACTGTGACTGAGTTCTGATAGCTACATGATGGGGACTGGCACAAATTGAGGATCTAAATGTACATCACATTCTGCATTTTCTCAACTTCCTATCTCAGGAAAAATTTTGATTTTTCCTCCAATAACTAAATACAACCTCTTGGTAGTTATTCACCCGCACACTAACATGACATTCAAGCCTATATTCATAACTACAGCCTCTTGTAAAACTAGCATGCAACAATCTTTTCTTAACATGAAGCACTTATTCTCTCTCTTCTAAGTAACTTCTCATCACTACATCATTTTATAAGGAGAGTTCACTAAAAGTTAAAACATAAGGATCTGAAGCATGAATGGACACTATGCTGAACTTGACACTTAACTAAGGCCTGAGGAATAGAACATTAACATCCTGCACTTTATCAAGGGATCTGAACTTGGGATATATATGATAAAACCAGAATTTAGCTGATCATTAGGAGTATAGCATAAGTCATAGAAACTGAGCACAATGTAAGACACGAGTACATGAGTCATGAGCTGCATGACCTAAGTTTGGAGTTTTAGTATTCATGGATCATGATTCATAATACTGAGGAAACTGGAAATCCTTATACTAGAAACTGTAAACGTACATAATTTTCAATAATGTGTACGAATAGGAACTATGATCATAGAGCTGACATGTAAGGCATGAGTAGATATCGTGATAGATGAAGTACAAAACCTTGCACTGAGGTAAGGACAGGTTGGGCATCAACCTCTCTCACTATTTCTCTACACATACTGACATTACTACTAAAATCTAAAAGTTTAACTTGGTTACTTGTTCTGCCATCTTTCCCTTAGCTTAAATTCGTTATTCTAAGTCTGTGAACCCCTTAATAAACTTTAAATCTATTTGAGACCACTTTACTCTGGAGTCTGAGATATGACAATGCTCATAAACACTAAACTCATTCTGAAGGACTACTCCTGATTATGTAAGGTCCACTTCTAGTACTTCTTTCTAATACATGATTCTTAGCTTTCTATTGCCCCAACAATCATCATAGAGCAACCTCAATACTGACTAACTTAGAATTCTCAACTTCTCTTTTTACTAGTTCAATCTATAGATTCAAACTTAAATCAACTAAAACTGAGGTACTACCCCTTCATTCAAGAACTGGTTCATTAAGAAACTAAAATGGAATGACTCTATTAATGAAATTAACTGAAGGGATTTTCTGAAATACTATAACCGAGCAATTCCTATATACTCATCTGGCTGGAATAGATTTTCCCGCTGAGGTAAGCACTAAGAAAGGTTTTGTTAAGATTTTTAGTCTGACTTGAAAGTTGTCTGCTATGCAAGGAGTTACACAAGAAAGAGAAGCTCTTAGATCTAATAGGGCATGAATATATAAATAGAAGATCTGTAATGTACCAGTGACCGCATCAGGAGAACTTTCTTGATCTTATCTGGACTAAAGTGCAAAAAGTCTATTTGGGTGTTGCCCACTGGCGGCACTGGAAGTAGCACCCTGCTGATTTGGGCGACCGAACTAAGCTGAAGGACGGTTGTACTAACCCTATGAACCTGACTGAGGACAATCTCTAATTCTATGTCCTAACTTGCCACACCCAAAACATACACCACTGCCAGCCCTACACACACCCTGATGATTTCTACCATATTTCTGGTAAAGTAGGTGGGTACGACCTCTCTTCATGCTACCCTGAGACATGGAGTCTGTAGTGCTATCTTGACTGACATTTCTAAACTTTGGCAATAGAGCACTAGCTACACAAGGATTTGGGGTTGAGAATTTCTGACAGAACTGGAATCGGTCACCACTCTCTGACCTTAGCCTAAAACCACTTGTTCTGACTCTCTTATTTTTACTCATTGTATCTTTCTTCCTATACTTCTCCTCCTTGCTCTGGTGAGTACGAACCCCAAGCCTAGATAGAACAACAGCCTGTAGGTTGTTCTGAGCAACTACTAAATTGGATAATGTAGTGAAAGCTACTCTAAATCCTACATAAGAGACATGCTCGTCCAGGGAATCTACCTGAACGAGTTGAGGTGATAACTGTTTTTCATTACTTCTTTCATTAGCTTCTCTGGAAAGTATGTTCTTAAAGCATAAGGAAGAGAGAATTAGACTAAGAGTTAACTTGAGCTTATACTCACTCTCACGACATGAATACTGAAAGAAGGGAAACTTTTTCTAAAACATCTCATAGCCTCCTGTCCATAAGTGTGGCGCGTTATACACCCATGCACAAGACTCTACGTGATACGACTTTCAGACTCCCTAGGACTATGTTGAACCTTAGGCTCTGATACCAAGTTTGTAATGACCCAAGACCACCTCATAGTCTTCACACAGTGCTTACGACCCCGAAGGACCATAAGCTAACACATGACTGATATCTGTTGTGAGCACTGAACAATAATATGGAAAAATAGGCTGAAATGCCATAAGGTTCAAAATATAAAATAATGATAAATAACAACATCTGATAAAATACCAGTATCTAAATTACTATTTGAACTAGTCTAGTCTGAAAGCCTCTAACTGAACTGTTTGAATATGGAGTTGATGGGATAAGCCCCCAACTAACTCCAACTACTACAATACTAAAACTACTGAAATGCTGAAATAAAGGCATATCCTAGATATATGAGGACTCACTACTACATCTGTGGCTACTGACTGGATCGGTCTATGCGCGGTTGGGAAACCTGAGCATCTAAACCTATGATATGAGACATCATAGCGCAAAGAAGGAGTATGCGTCAGTACGTGGAATGTACTAGTATACTAGATGAGATAAGGCTGAATGTAAAGGCTCATATGCATGAACAGTAACTGACTGAATGATATTGAGTAAATATATATAAGAGTGCGTGAATAATTGATACTTCTGAAATCACTGAGTATGCAATACTGTGAACATGCATAGAAGTATACTGTATCTAAACTTTTTTAAAACTAACTACTGAGTCCTGATGACTGAGTAACTGATAGCTAAAGTTACTGATAACTGAATTACTGATACTGATTGACTGTATCTGACAGTCTTGATTCTGCAAAATTGAACTGAGTTCTAAACTGAAGACTAAAACTGAAACTGTGAGAGGTAATCATCTAACCGACATGCCCCTCTCTAAACTGATTGGGGTCCAACCTGTAACCCCAGCTGAAAGGGTGATAATACCGTTCCACGGGTACTAACACTAGAAAACCAGGATGCCAAGCCTAACTGACCGGTGACACATGGGCGGAGCCAAGCCTAATCTGACGGGTAACCCCTGGGAGGTATTCAATCCTAGTCTGACGGGTGACTCTTCATCTTGTGTTGTCTATGTAGTTCTGGAGTACAGGGACTGCTGCTAACAACTCTGCCTATCTGAAGGGAAAGCCGTCATCCCTGCACTCGCTCTGTGCTAAATCCTACTCCCAACTGAATAGACACTGAACTGTTATACTGGACTGAATTTGCTGGGTTTCCTGAGTGCTATAACTGACTGAGTTCTACTGAGTTTTGTATCTAACTGAGAGTACTATTGATCGTGACAAGACTAATACTATTCTGTAACTGACACTAGCTCTAAATAAACAGTTAAAATCATCGGGTACTAAATACCCCCAAAACTCAATAGCATGAAAAGTAAAGCATCTCATATCTTGCAAAGCATTACAATGTATACATATTCATATATCATCTATAGAGACATTTTATCAAACACCTGTAGGGCATAAGCTTTTTCATATACTAATATGTCATGATTTCATCATTTTATTCACATGGAAATTCTATCAAACACATGGGGAGCACAACTTCACACACATAATCATGGATAACATATAAACATGGCAACTACAACGCCCAACTTACAATTCCATGGGTTTAGCATGCAATTCATATAATTTCCCATAAAATACTAATCTAATTTCATGAATCATATAATAATCCTGGATTAAAACCCAATTAACAGCATAGACACATTAATCACTTTGTAAATTTAAGAATTTATCAAGATAATCACATATTCATCACACATGCAATTCAATTTCATGAAATTTACACTTAAATCATGGATTGAAACCCAACTACTATTATGAACATAAATTCAATCTAATTCAAACATGAAAATCATAAATCTGAGATCTTGTATATTTAAAAAGGGATTCTTGGACTCTATGGGTGAAAGAAACCCATAGATGAACACCTGACATACCTGATAAGAAGAGTTCTGGAAGGTTCTTGGAGAGATTCTTGAGGATTAACCTTGATTATTGAACTAGGGTTTTTGCCTCGTAAGAGAGAATGATTTAATTCAGGAAAAAACTGAATAAATAATGGTGTAACTAGGTTTATTAGGGTTGAATTTTATGTTAAAGGATGACTAGGGTCGTAAAAAAGGACTCAAATACCCCTGGAATAATTTAAAGACTCAAAATTTAAAATTGGAAATTAACTGAAAATCCCGATCTGGGCCCTTGGCGCGACGCGGTGCTATCGCGTCATGTCACTGAAAAGTGGACAACTGGGAATTGGACCATCAATGAGATGTGGTGGAATCACGTTAACCCTTGGATGTGACCTGAAAGTTCACCACAACGCGGTGGGATCGCGGTGGTGTACTGAAAACTGACAAATGTAAAAATAAGGTGTGGCGCGATGCGCCGGTATCACGGTTCCTCACTGAAAACTGACAAATGCCATTTTGACATGCTCGGCGACGCGCTACTTGCCTGAATGACGGTGTTTAACTACTGGAACTTAAAATCGCCATAACTTCTCACCTGTTTATCGGATTTAGGCGAATTTTATATTATTGTAAAGCTAATTGAATATCCTACACAATGGCAGGCTCTACACTAAAAATAATAAGTATTTCAAAATTTTACATAAGAATACTCATGCATTGGGGCTTAGATTATGCTAGGGAAATACGGGGTGTTATACATTCATCCATCCACAGTTCACAACATTCAAAAATAATTTCAAGTTGAACTTTTTTAGGATGTCTAAAACAATTTTAAAATATAATTTGTTAAACTTTAAAAAGTAATTTAAGTAGTGAGTCTTGTTCATACTTTATTGTGATAATTTTATAATTTAGTTGATAATTTTTTTACTAAATGTAAATTAAAAATAATATACTTGAATCAAATGAGAAGAATAATTTTAAATTTAAAGAGAAATTATCTTTGAATTTATTTCATTTAAACATTTTTTTTTCAATTGTGGTGTCCAGACGAGCTTTCTCTCCTCTTAAAATTATTGATAATTGATTTATGTTTAACGTAACAGTTACAATATAACAAAGGGTATAACATTTTTTTCATAATTTTTTATGTGGACCCCACTATAACTCTTTTTTAAAGGGAAAAGACATGTTTTCCCCCTTAAAGTTGCAACGAAAACTCACTTTAGCCATTAAAATTCACCTTTAATTATTTACCCCCCTAAACAACCTTTATATGAATTTTTACCACCCTTAAAAAATTATAACACTCTTACTATGGAGAGTGCATCAGACTCGCACCACGTTGGATCCACGTTGTAGCAACGTTGGATCCACATTAATGCCACATGTACAACCTTCTCCCTTTCTATACTTTTTCGTCACTGCTTTGCCAGAGGCGATAGCCGGTGAAGCTCCGAGCTTCCAGTTGCCACCACCGATGATCTTCCCATCTTCTCTTGTACCATCCCTCTGACTTCCTCTCTCTCAAATTCGGAGCCCACCACGACCAACACATCTGCGAAATAGCTCACCGCTACTGTCGTCGTAGGCCGATGAAAATTTTTGCTAAGCAAAGCTCCAACCCACCACCTCCCTCACCAACACCGCTCTTTTCTCCCTTACTCCATCGCTGTTTCGCCAGAAGTGATGACCGGTGAAGCTTTCAGTTGCCTCCACTGTTTGTCGTCTTTCACCCATTTTTTTTGTACTTTAATGTTTCATGTGTTTTATGGATCTGATCATTTATTCTATTTTCGGCGTTGCTCCAGCAAAATCCATGAAAGCAACCTCACTTCCATCACTGCTTTATTATGTTGTTCTCCATTTAATGAAATAGATGAAGAAAAAGACATGGGGTGGTGGGGTGTAAGGAAGAAAGAAAAAAAATAATAGATGAAAATTTTAAAGTGGGTCCCACTTGAATTTTTTTCACTAAAACGCATTTTTTTTACCGCATCAGCCGTTAAAGAACAAATTAATACATTTTAAAGTTCATAAGGGGGGTAAATAATTAAAGATGAAGTTTAATGGCTAAAGTGAATTTTCGTTGCACCTTTAGGGGGGAACATGTCGTTTCCCTTTTTTAAATGAAAAAACAAGATATAATGGTTATTTTGTTAGAATATTTTCAATGTCACTTACGATGTAATCTTTCACATGAATTCCACACACCTTAACTATAAGTCTATTTTAATATTTATTAAAAAATTTAAATAAATTATATCAAAATGTCTATTTCAATACATCCTATGTCTCAATTAGAATGATATATTTTTCTTTTTAATTAGTTCTAAGGAAGAATTGACAATCTAATATTGTTAGTATTTTATAACATTATCAATATTTTAGTCATATTGAATTTTATTTAAAGATAATTTGAAACATCGCAAAGTTTTTTCATATATCTTAAATTTGATGCCTAATCAAAATGATATAAATTGAAATAAAGGGAGACGTAATTTATAGGAGGAGGTTTAAATACTCACATATATTTCATAAAAGATTAAAAAAAAAAAGTAAAATTAATTTTTGCCACATATTTAATTGCATAAAGTAACTATATTATAGTAAAATAATAAAAAATACT
The DNA here is from genome assembly GCF_002878395.1 of Capsicum annuum. Taxonomy (NCBI): domain Eukaryota; kingdom Viridiplantae; phylum Streptophyta; class Magnoliopsida; order Solanales; family Solanaceae; genus Capsicum; species Capsicum annuum. Next base: position 77,482,175 of record NC_061119.1, on the reverse strand, counting down.
CATAAATATTGAATAAGTGTTTATCTATCAAACACAATAAGTGATTCCTCCAAAATTTCAAAACTTCACATGATACATATCATACAAAGATTTACAATACATATAATTTATGAAAACATAATTATTTACTAATCATCTGGTAAAATTATTTTAAATAACTTATTTAAAAATGTAATATTAACTACCTTAATCATATTAACTTTTGTTAATTCTTTTGATTCTCTTTATTTGAGGTAGATTATTTCCTCAACAGGTAGACAAATCACTTTAAAAGAAATTTCTTGCTTACTCTATTAAATTGGTCTCCTATTTTTGACGTATATAATACAATTCATAAAGGCAATCCTTTAATGTTATGAATCATTAAAACGTTCATCGAGTAGGTCCTTATTTTCGTCTGTTAAACATCCATAAAATGAATTTAAATGTATTTAAGATCAATTTATGTATGGATTAGTATCCTTTATTGCTTCGTCTGATTCTATAAAAAATGTTAATAAATAGATATTGATAATTTTAAACTATTCTCTTGTAGAATTTTCAAATAAAGTAGAAAAAGAAAAATACTAAAATTAGTTGTTTAATTTAAGAGAATGTGTTAGACCTGATGTTAAAATAAACGTTAAAGTATTGATATTTTAATGTTAATTATGAAACTTAAAGAGGTTGTAAGTTATTATTTGATTTTATAAAAGTAAGAAGTTATATTTTATTATATAGTGATTTCTACTTACATTTTCTATTGTGTTTATTAAAAATATTAACGATTATTTTGAAAAACTAATTAAATAGCTATAAATATATTTAAAATTATAATATTGGGCCCGTATGCGCGCTCCTCATTATCTAGTATAAGAGAATGTGTTTGATCTAGGACGATCAAGGGCAAATTTGTCAATTAAGAAAAAATCTAGCTTAAACTTATCGTACATCATGCAAAGAGTGGGGAATTTTTAAAAAAAAAAATCATGTTCCAGAAATATCTGATGAACATGCTTTGAAAAATTTTAAAAAATCAAATGACATCTTAAAGAAGTGGGGCCAATTGTTTTTCTTTGAAAGGTTATAGAGAAGTTCTTTTCTTAATATTTCATTATCTAATAGCTTCATAATTCATGATCATACACTTTCTTTCTTTTTTTTCTTATTTATTTAAATAATATACTTGAATCAAATAGAAAGAATAATTTTAAATTTAAAGAGAAATTATATTTGAAGTTTGTTTCATTTAAATATTTTAAAAATTTTACTATTCAGATAAACTTTCTCTCCTCTTATCCAAAATCACGGCATAAACATTGTGAAGTTTTTTCATGTATCTTGGATTTAATGTCTAATCAAAGTTATAAAAATTGAAATATTGAAAGACATAGTTTATAAGTGGATGCGTAAATACTCACATATGTTTCATAAATGATAAAAAAGTAAAATTAAATTTGGCCACACATTTAATCACATAAAGTAGTTATTACTATATTATAGTAAAATAAAAAAAGTACTCATAATTATTGAATAGATGTGTATCTATCATACACAATAAGCGAATCCCTCCATAATTTCAAAACTTCACTTGATACATATCATTACAAAGATTTACAATACATATAAATTATGAAAATATAATTACTTACTAATCATCTATTATAATTATTTTAAACAACTTACTTAAAATATAATATTAACTACCTCATGTTAAATTATCACAATATATATCATGTTAACTTTTGTTAATTCTTTAGATTCTTCTTCTTTGAGGTAGTAAATTTAGATAGACAAACCATTTTAAAAGAATTTTTTTGCTTACTATATTAAATCAATCTCCTATTTTGACGTATATAAGACAAGACATAAAAGCAATCTTTTAACATTATGATTCATTAAAACTTTCATCCATGTCCTTATTTTCGTTTGTTAAACACACATGAAACGAATTTAAATGTATTTAAATCAATTTATGTATGGATTAGTATTCCGTATTGCTTCATATGATTCTAAAAAAAAATGTTAATAAATAGATATTTATAACTTTAATTTATTGTCTTGTATAGTTTTTAAATAAAGTAGAACGTTAAAATTAGTTGTTTAATATAAGAGAATGTGTTTAATCTGATATTAAAAGAAGCACTAGAGTGTAGAGTGTATGATATTTTATTATATTTATTCAAAAATATTAATGATTATTTTTAAAAAAATTAATTAAATGACTATAAATATATTTAAAATTGTAATATTGGGCCCGTAAATGAGTCCGATAATGGATGACAAAGGGTAAAATTGTATTTTCACGACTATGAAAAGTTGTACAAGGTAAAATACAAATTGTATTATGTACATGACATTATCTTATTTCCTAACCAATTGCAACTAAATACGTGTAGTATATTATGATTCGTTGTTGCCAATTTTAGTTTTTGGTGGATCCACTCTCTTTATATCATTAGCTGAGTACATTTTTCTCTATAGACTTATTGCAATTCATTTTCTATAATAAATTAAAAGTTCTCAACTTTCAGTCATTACCTGTTACTCCCTCTGATTCAACTTCTTTGGTATTTTTTTTTAATTTATTCAAAAAAATATTTCTTTTCTTTTTTCACAATTTTTATTTCTAACTTTTCATATGATATATTCAAAACTACAAGATTAAAGTATATTTTGAAACATTTGATATATTTTTAACTTAGGTTTACAAAATTAAAAAAAAAAAAAAAATTACTTTCTTAAACATTATACCAAATCAAAATAAACCAAACATATTAAAATGGGTGAAGTTTTAGTAGAATGATGCATTTCTATTAAAAATATTAGAAATATTAAATTGTGATTCTGAATATGTCTATGTATTTTCAAAATTCAAACCTTCTTAAATTATATTTCAGCCAAAGATTAGTATCATAAACTTCTACTAACAAACATATAAAATTCATTGAAATTAATTTACAAACCATTACGAAAATTATGTTATACGAAAGTATTATTCCTTATTTAAATTTTAGTGCATTATATGATGATATGATTTTAAACTTTGACTTGTTATTACATTTAATTTAAAAATTACAACGAAACAGTAAATTATGATGGGATTAAACGAAAATGAAAACAAGACACGTTTATATTCTTTTTTTTTGTTTAAACCACCCGGTGTCCGGTACCCGCTTTTTAGGAGTCCGACTATATCCGAATTTGCCCTGCGTCGGGCCCTATTTGAGGGGGAGAACTCTCAACAGAGTGTTTGTCCATACCTAGGGTCGAACCCTCGACCTCTGGGTAGGTTGGGGCAGCCCTTTCCGCTGCGTCACCACTACTGTTGGTAGACACGTTTATATTCATATTGAGAGGAAAATGTAATTAGTTAGTGATATTTGTGTGATTTTGATTTGACACTAATTTTAAAAAAATAAAAACTTTTTAATCTTATGATCATATGCTAAAAAAATGTATAGCGTATCAAATGTTTTTTTTTTTTTAATTTTGGAGCGTAAAACATGCTATAGGAAAGTTAATTAAAGAGTGTAAAAAAAAAAAAGAAAGAGACGTTCTTTATTAAATGAATTAGATGGAGTGCTATATTAACTATAAATAATTAAAAATATATTTGTAAGTGTTGAAAAAATATACATTTATTCAACAGAATAACAAATTCAAATTAAAAACTTTATACACTTGAAAGCAATTTTAAGACTATGATTTAGTTAATTTATGTGGTGAGTTTATTCTTATTTTATCGGGAGGGTGTAATTTATACACTTAACTGATTCTAAATTTTAATATAAATAATATATATTATTAGTGTAAATCGAGTCACATAAATTATTTACTTATAAATCTTTACAACAAATTCACAATCTTAAAAATAAAATATATTGCCTACTACAATAACTAATGACCGCTTAATAGTGTAAAATTCTTTTACACTAATAATTTAAGTTCAGATCTCTCTATAACGTTACCTCATTATAACGACATTTCACTATAGTGGACTGATTTTCTCTGCAATCGATTTTCATGCTATATTTTACTTCTCTATAACGGCATTTATCTATAACAACAATGACGTTAATTTATTATCGTGGTACACTCTTTATAAAATTATCTCTCTATAATAGCATATTCAAATATTATGTAATAATATTTGGTAAGAAATATATTATGTACCAATAAAATATCAAAATATTTATGATAATCATCATTAGTGTCATGCAGACAGTAAATTTCAAGTACGAATATCTAATTTAAAGAAAAAAATTGTATTTAACCGGTGCACATAAGTTATTTCGTAATTTCAAAAGAAAAGGACTATTAATGCCTACCTTTTTCATGTTCATACTCTTTCTAAATCTGCATGCTTTCGTTTGTAATAGCTATATGAGATGTGACCGTCAAATATCGGTATACATATATAACAACACCTCTCTATATCAGCCATGAATTTTTTAGACAAACATTGTCACTCTAAATAGGTTTGACTATGTGTTACAAAAACACATTTAATTTGACTGATTTGTATTCCATTCTTTGTAATTTTTATATTATCTCATTATGAAAGTAACATATAATATATTTATATGAAGAAAAATTATAGTTTTTGTCTTCTTACGCAATATTTTATTTACTTTTACTGATACGACATATTAGATAAAAAAGACACATACTCTCTTTCTCT
>NC_061119.1:77454675-77474512 GCF_002878395.1 Capsicum annuum | reverse complement strand
TAGAAAGGTTAGATTGAGGTCACTTGTGACCCTAAGCACCGTGTGACGTCTCGAGACCTGATTTTGGGGCGTTACATCCACTTCTTCGAGTCAAGTTTGAAGTTTAAACCCAAGGTCGACTACATGGCGTGCGGGTGCTAGAAGATAGACGAAGAAGAAAAATGGGGCAAAACCCATTGATGAGGTCGCTAAGAGACTTGAAAAGTCTCAATTTTTATTATTGTCTTTTTTTTACTTAGTCATTTATTTATTCATTTATTTGAGGCCTCGGAGCCAAGGTTGTATTCTAATACAGGTGAAGTAGATTATGGGACAAAACCAACTCGAAAATATAGATTAGGACAGGTGATGATGGGCGGAAACTCAAATTAGTTTAGGATAGGTTTAGTGGTTTAGGCCTAATAGCTTAAATCTTCTAATTTCTCCCTTTCCTTTTTTATGTACTTCTTTTGCTTTTTATTTGCTTAGACTTGGTTAAATCCCCTGCTAATTCGTCAAAATTTATTTTTTATACAAATTTTTTCCTAAAATCACTTTCTATTCAAAAAACCAACTTCTTCTTTTTTAAAAGTTAGTCAAAGATAGTTTTCAAACAGTCCGGATAATCGCAAGTTAGCGGACATTTTAGGTGCCTTAAAAAACTTCCTAAAATGTTAATAGGAACCGCTTACCTAGAATTTCAAAACTTAAACGAATTTTCTATTTTGGACCATTTAAAGTAATTTATAAAGGTTTTTCTTAATTTCTTTTCAAAATTAAGTGGCGACTCTGAAAGTCGAATTTCCTCAAAATAGAAATGGCGACTCTGCTGGGGATTTAAACTAGGTTCTAACCAAATGTTTGATTTCATCTTTTGATTAACTATCTAATTGCTTACGTGTTTATATTTATTGATTTGAGGAATTTAATTATTCCATCTCATAGCATAATCCCGCATTGATTATTAAATTATTTTGGGGTTTCGTAAATGTCCCAGCCCCTCTTATTCAACTCCAAATAAAGTGTTGGAAATATGATGATTTATTAGCACGTGGGGCATCTGATGACTGTTTATATTTCCAAAATCAAGTCGTTCGCTTGGGAACCTGGTTCAAACCCACTCTAGATACCCAGGATAGAGCTAAACCAAAACTTTTTTAGGCATAATCCTAGGACGACCCAATACCCGAAGGGGGTATTGGGCCCATTAGAAAACTTGTCCTGCGTCTATTTACATCAAATCAATTACAGACGAATCATATTTATGTGTTGAAGAATTATATATTTGTTTAATTCAATCCATTATCCTTTGGGGGATGGGAGAAGGCTTGTTTTGCTTACTTTCGTGTAAGGATACCTCAATCATACACCAATTGAGGGAAGAATTGAAGCAAGTCAAGCAAGAAATCGATCAATTTGGATGGTTGCATCTAGAGCACAATTATACAAAAATCGCTTGATCATCAACGGATGTCGCCAATGACGAGAAATGGACAAACTAAGAGGGCAAAGGCCGATACAAGAGCATTCAGGAACTAGAATTTCTTATTCCCTGTGCAAGACATTGTTCTTTTTCTCATGTTATTTTCCCTTTCCCTAGAGATTGTATCCTTTTTGTGCAACTTTTGTGGGCATTTATGCCATTTATGTACACCTATGAAGGTTTTTGGGGGATAACAGATTGGTTTTACAAAATCATATACTTCATTCAAATACGTTAGGCCAACCCTTGTCTCAAAAGGGTCATCCAATTAAGATGCACGTTTATTACAATATCCTTGTGTTATATAACTATTTATGTGATTATACGTGCTATGTTGATTCGAATCAGAGGAGAATTTATCCAGTCCCCTTTTCCATAGAGTATCTCAAGGCAGAAATATACCCCACTATGCAAAACCCGACCAAACATACTCCAAGTCTCCCAAGTTTCTCAGAAAAGTCCGCAGTCATTCTTAAAACTTCCAAAATGATTGCTACCATTTTAGGAAAGTTAACTTTAGAATCAGAAAAAGCCGTTATAGTTTCGAACTACGTAGGGCCTGATTTCTCCTCCGTGAGATACGTAGGCAGCCTTCCAGCCCGGCCTATGTCTTCAAAAGGTCTGTCGTCCTCCACTTTTTTTAAAGATGTAATAAGGTAGAAAAATAGAAAAGTTGAGCCTTCCTAATAAATTCCACCTATCCATATCATTGAACAAAGTCCTATTCAATGAAATTCTCGAGTCATCATTGCTTCATGGATCAATTCGCATGACATGAGAAACAACTCTATGTGTTTACTTCCTACCTTATTATCTTGTTTTGTTTATTACTAAAGGAACCCAACACATCAGCCTTTGAGTTGTTTTTACTTTGCAGGTAATAGAAACTACTCTGTGTTAGCACAAAATGACCCTACTTCACTAGATCAAAACGAATAAGAGATCCCTTCTTGACTATAGCTTTGTTACAGGAAAAAAGAAAAATGACTAGTAGTAAAACTGGACTCCACCAATCATTTTTCAAACCTATAAATGATGGTCTCGAGGATGAGATAAGGAAAATACGAGGGAAGAATTTTCCAAGACAATCGGGATCATGGAAGATTAATTGGAGAAAACGATGTTGAATTGGACCTCCACTCCACCCATGACTCGTCGCCCATCATACAACAATAACTTAAAACCTGTCATTGCCATGTCATGTCAAGAAGCAAGATAATGACGAATGAGAGACATTAGTCTTAGAACAGTCAGCAGAAGAGTCAAAGAGTTTGAGAATCGAAGAAGCCTAATCTAGAAGAAACTAGGGTAGTTAACTAGGAGGGCAATGACTAAGGGAATTGGACAATTAATCCTCCGTTCTATCAAGACAAAGGTAATGAAAATGGCATGTCATCCGTAGAAGTGCTTATTTCTATCCTAGTAAGATGGATAATAGTATTCAGGGCCATTTAACCCTGAAAATTCTTTTTATGTATGAACTACGTTTGACCTGAACTTCCAAGAAAGGGTTAAGTAGGCGGCCTATGTGGGCTTCGATCAACCCTTTAGGAGAATTTATCCCTTTTTTTTATGTTCAAACTACGTTTGACCTGAATTCCCAAGAAAGAAATACGTAGGCGGCCTATATCGGCTTTGGTTAACTCCTTAGGAAAATTTATCCTTTCCTTTCATGTACGAACTATGTTTGGCCTGAATTTCCAAGGAAGGGATACGTAGGCGACCTATGTCGGCTTCGGTCAACCCCTTAGAAGAATTTATCCTTTTCTTTTATGTATGAACTACGTGAAGACCTAAATTCCCAAAAAGGGATACGTAGGTGGCCTATGTCGGCTTCGGTCAACCCAATAGATTTTTTCTATATATTCTTAGCGTAGTCTTGAACTACGTTTGACCTGATTCCTGCTTCAACAGGATACGTAGGTGCCCCCAACGGCTCGGCCATATAACCCCAGGAAATAGGAACTGGGGCAGAATTTTCGAGAAGGAATCTCAAAAATTCACAAGAGGAAGATCATCTTTCAAAAACAAAGAGAATGAAGACTAATAAAGACTTCAAATCCTCACGGGCTGATATCATCTCAAACAACTTTAAACTGGGACAAAAATTTTGAGGAGGTCCTCAAAATTTCCACTAATATATTGGAATATATTTCAAAAATTTCCAGCATCAGAGGTCAAAGTCAAGCTTTAGAAGTCACCATCTACGATAAAGTCTAGTTAGACTAAATCTTCGGCTATGACAAACTTTTTGATAGAAAGCCTCAACAATGATGAATCCCTAGAATTCCTCCATCAAACGTTGGAATACAGTCAGAACCAAGAGAAAGATGTTTGTCGGGCTTGTATATGACATAACTGGCAGAGATTTTCCAAAGCTTTTACAAGAATTTTTTGAAACTAGTACTACTTTCAAAAATCTATACAAATATTTTTATTTAGTAATTGTCTAGGCATTTATTGGAATGGGGAGTCAAAGTAGAGGTCCCCACATGATGGAGCACCTAAAAGATGGCGAGGAGCAAATCGAGGATCGAAGGATGCCACCATGGAGTAGTTTCATTCAAAACTAACTATTTTTCTATGGATGCAAGGATCAATACATAAGGATGAAAATCTTTTTCAGAAAACCCCAAGTGAGTTGCGAGCCACACCAAAGCATATAATGCTAAAGAACGGTATTTTTTAGTAGCCCCAAAAATGAGTTTAATACCCATTTATTGAGGACCTTTTGAATTGTCTATCTCATTTTTTGAGACCATGAAGGACAAACAAAGGCGTCTTATCTACTTTATGAATATTGTATTTAGAATTCTTTATATAAAAAGAGTCGCTAGCATAAGAAACTTTATGTCTATTAAATATTTACTTTGAGTGCAGGTGCATTCAAGGAAGTTGGCACAATAAATACAACAATCAAAGGATTACTCAATAGGAGGAAGAGCCGAAAGTCATCCTCAAAATTCTCCTTGAAGCTAAGCAAACGGTATTTGAGTAGTCCTCAAACAAGGGTTTTGCCCTATTTACTTGCATTCAGTGGATCTGTTATTTAATTATTTCTTCAAAAAGAGAAGATTGATAGCATAATAAGTCATTCAAATTATGATGCGCAGTATTTGTCACTAAACTATTATAAAGCTTGACTGTGGTCGCCAGTGAGAGCGACATTGTGTCTACTAACTGTCTACCTTGAGTACAGGTACATGTAGAAAGCAAAAAGCAGGCAAACAGACTCAGGTGAAATTATTTTCAGACCACCGAAAGAACTATTTCATCTTATTGCCGAGAGAGAGATTTCATATCATCGCCAAGAGGGCCATTTCATGCCATTACCAGAAGGGCCATTTCATGCCACTGTCGAGAGGGCCATTTCATATCATTGCCAAGAGGACCATTTCATGCCATTGTCGAGAGGGTCATTTCATATTATCTCATTGCCGAAAGGGCCAATTCATGCCACTGCCAAGAGGGTCATTTCATATTATCTCACTGCGAAGAGGGCCATTTCATGTCATTGCTAAGAGGGCTATTTCATCTCATTTCATTGTCGAGAGGGACATTGTATTTAATATCTCTTGACATGTAAGATAGCATATGCTGGCGTCGAGGTTATCATCAGTATTAATATCTGTTGACACGTTAGATAGCATACGTTGGCGTCGAGGATATTATCAGCATTAATATCTGTTGATATGCAAGATAGTATACACTGGCGTCAAGGATATCATCAGCATTTAATATCTATTGACATGCGAGATAGCATACGTTGGCGTAGAGGATATCATCAACATCAATATCTGTTGACACGTGAGATAGCATACGCTAGCGTCGAGGATATCATCAGTATTTAATATTTGTTGACACGCGAGATAGTATACGCTGGCATTGAGGATATCATTAATATTTAATATACGTTGACACGCGAGATAGCATATGCTAGCGTCAAGGATATCATCAGCATTTAATATCCGTTGACACGCGAGATAGCATACACTGGCATCGAAGATATCATCAGCATTTAATATTTATTGACACGCGAGATAGCATACGCTGGCGTTGAGAATATCATCAGCATTTAATATCTATTGACACGCGAGATAGCATACGCTGGCATCGAGGATATCATCAATATTTAATATATGTTGACATACGAGATATCATACACTGGCATCGAAGATATCTCATCATTTTATGAATAACCACCTGAATGCATCAAAAGCACATGATTTAAAGGGACGTCATTAAGTCGCTATCTGAAAGCGAATGACATATGAGATTTCCTTGAAATTGACAATTTGAGAATCATCTATAAGTCATATTATTTAAAATAGGATAGTGTGTAAGATTACCTCTGAGTTGATAGCCCATAGGTCATCCGTAAGCCGCAATAATATCCTAACCAGATAGTGTGCAAGGTTACCCAAAAATTGATAGTCCGAAGATTATCCATAAGTCACAACTAAATCCTTACCAGAGAATATGCGAGATTATCAAAGTGATAAGTCTAAGGGTTCTTTATAAGTCGCGTCATATCCAAGATCGATTATGTGAAGGATTTCCCAAAGACTACCAATTTGAGAGATATCTATAAGTCATATTGTATCCAAGGTCAGATGATGTGCAGGAATACCTGAGAACTAGCGTTTGGAGGGACATCTATAAGCCATCTCTTATCCAATATCGGATAATATGCAGGATTACTGAAGGAATAGCAATTCAAAGAATATCTGTAAGTTGCCTCGTATCCAACATCAAATAATGCACAAGATTATCCAAAGATTGATAATTCAAGGGAAACCTATAAGTCGTATCGATACAAAAGATGCGCAAGACTTAACCGAGATCATATGCAAAGAATTATTGGCAATAACCGGAGAGGCTATCATACAGCCATTATTATAGGTGGCCAAAGGGTTGCTGCCTCAGCAATAAGATTACACGGTTGCAGGGACCGTTCTGCATAAAGTGTCGTCGGTGTCCCAAAGGGTCACCCCACTTTGAAGACATATTCAACCGACAAATGAGATAAGTATGTAACAACCAAGAGGGTTATTATGTCTGTTGTCGCAAGTTATTTCCTTCCAAACAGGTATACGAAAGGATGACTTTACTTTTCAGGCGACAACCCACGTGGAGATATGGTAAAAGACTTCATACCTCTTTCGTGAATTATGTTTAGCATGAACACTTTTATTTAAGACATTGTCGAGAGAATTCGAGAGGATGAAAATCTCAAATCAAAACCACAGGTGCAGATGACTCCATATAGGATGCAACACAATGTGAAACTCTTTCTTAGCAGCAAAACGGGACATAGTCTAGAGAGGAACGTCAAACTCTCTGGACACGAGCTAAAAGATGATCACCACCACCATCCAACCACACCCCTGTTAGAATGCATGTGGGAACTTTTGGGTATTTGGGTTTCAACTTCACCTTCGGCATATTTCTAAACTTATACCAAGGGTAAACTTCTCTTTCTTTCAAATTTGAGTGATAGTGCACCTAGAGTTTTGGAAATTATATCCAGGTAAGTTCTTGCCTATGGCTGTGAAGGATCCCACACTCATGGTTAAGAGGTTACAAGCCATTTTTTCGTAACTCGATCAACTTGTCACTCATATCGAGCCAAAGATCGTCTAAAATAAGACACTATCTTTTCTACCGATCAAGTCAAACTACAAGCAGTTTGATTCCCTGAGTCTTAGGGATATGTAGGCTGGGATTTATGTAGAAAACTCGACTGCATTCCAACCGTCCCCCTAAATCCCTCTATTCCTTAGCTTTTTGGTTTCATCAAAACTCCAAAATCGAGATAGCTTATGAATTTTTGGAAATCGTCCTTCACATCAAGCTTTATGAACTACAAGTGGCCTAAATTCTTAAATAACCTGAGATATGTAGGGAACCTGATACCAAGGTTCGGCCATAACTCTATGAAACTCGTGCGAAAGCTAACCTCTTTCAGATTCGAATTTGTGATCAGATAAAAACTTAGGAACATCAACCTCCCTTTGCCTAGGGCTACTTGCATCCACCCTACCCAAAGGGAGGGGGAAGTTGTTGACACCTAATTTTTGCCCTCCACGACTAAATATAATTCTGAGTTTCTTTAGTTTTTAATAAAATCAAAATATTTATTTCATTCAAATAAAAAAAATTTAAAATATTTTTTGTACGTGATTTTGTCATTTTAAGTAGAGATTATATATTATCGTGTTTAGTTATACGAGATTATATAATTTGATAACTTAAATATTTATTCTATGGAATATTGGATTTTAATTAAGGATTATTTAAAAAATAAATATAATGATTAAAATCTCAATTTTAATATAATTTATTATCAAAATAATTTATTTGGATAAATATGCATTTGATTTTATTAAATCAAGAAGCTCAGGATTAAAAGAATTATTAATTTGTATCAAATTTCAATTTAATTTAGTCAATCTATTAGATTTGGCCATAATTGAAATCAAATTGGCCATAATTGCAATGTTATCCATCAATTGGTTTTTAATTTGGTCAAAATTAAATAAATATGTCTAAATTTTAAATCTCACTTGTGGTTATATTTTAAATAACCCCAAAATTCCTAAAAACTCTCATAACTTTTACCCAATTTCCACCCAAAAATAATTTTAAATTGTACTACATTGTACTATTTCCCCCAACTTTGACCTTTTCCAATTTTGAAATTCAAAAATTGTACTATATTGTACAATTTCTCCCAACCTTTTTCCTTTTTCCAAATTTCAATTTTGAAATTTAAAAATTATACTACATTGTACAATTTTTCCCCATATTATCTTCCACCTCATCTTATTTTCAATTTTAAAATTTCAAAAATACCCCTAAAAAACTTTCTCCCATATTGGTAGAGTAATAGAATTGGATCTCTATCCTTTTCTATAAATACTACCACTATTTTGATAGAAAATCAAGTCTCAAAGCCTCAAAGAAGTAAAAAAGTTTTTGAGAAAATAGTTGAAATTTTTTAGTGAAAAAAAAAGTCTCAAGGTTGGAAAAAAAAAACTTTAAGCAAAGAAGAGTTTTTATTTTAGTAAAAAAAACTCCTTTTTCATGAAATTCGTGGGTTAATCGAAGTTCTCGAGTTGAAATCTTTTCGGTGGTAATCAAGAATCCGAAGAAAGCTTGTAGTCCTATTTTGCTGCCCCAAAAAAGGTAAATACACCTTTCTCTTTTTTAGTTTTATTATCATTTTCTTCTTCTTCTTTTTTCTTCTTCATAGTTCGTAGTTATAATTTTGTTTGTTGGGATTGTTTGTTGTAGACGACCTTGAAGGCCATAGGACATTGTGGTATAAATATTATTGTTATTTTCATGTTCATGTTCATGGTATAAAAATGAGATAGCAATAGTTGTCCATGCCGTTTTGACTTTATTCTTTGATTATTATAGATAAAGTTTTAATTTTTGCTTAAAAGATGTATTTATGCTTTGTTTAAATTCATTGTTGGCGGATATATTTGTTTTTAACATGTAAAGTTGTTTCCTTTATGTTGAAAAGAATAGTTAATATTAATTATTTCTCCTTTTTTACTTTATTCTTTGATTATTATAGATAAAGTTTCAATCTTTGCTTAAAAGATGTACTCCTGTCTTGACTAAACTCATTGTTGGTGGATATGTTTGTTTTAGCATGTAAAGTTGTTTCCTTTATGTTGAAAAAAATAGTTAATATTGATTGTTTTACCTTTTAGCTTTATTCTTTGATTATTTTGTATAAAGCTTTGATCTTTGCTCAAAAGATGTACTCATGCCATGTTTAAATTCATTGTTGACGGATATATTTGTTTTTAGCATGAAAAGTTGTTTCTTTTATGTTGAAAAATAGTTACTATTGTTCTGGTCTCGATTATCATATTGTCTTGTTATAGTTTATGTTTTGTTACTATATGTTGTTTTTGTTATTATCTGTTGTTTCTTATACCTATTTTAGGCATTAAACTTTCAAAGAGATCTTCATAGTGTTCGGTGTCCAATGTATTAAAATATAAGAAATGACATCAATCACCTTAGATTTGTGATATCTTTTTTTCTCTTTGGGGTTCAGAAAGTGTCTCCATTAATGGGAGACACGAATATCCTAATTCTCACTCGCTTATCCTTCAAACAAATATATAGTAATAGAAAAATGGTCCATTTGACGTTATTTGGTCACAAACGAATATATAGTAATATAAAATGAAAAAAACAAGAGAATAACATAGCTATATATTAAAATTAAATTATTTTAAGGGTCACTCACTTAATTAACATTATATATATAGGTACACGCGCAAATTGCGTACACTAAACTAGTATATATAAATTTATTTGTATGTTTCTTCACAATCAAGGAGTAGTATTATAAAACTTACCTGAAAATAAGTGAAATTCTTTTTTATTTTCTTTTTTGGTTTTCTGTTTTCTTTTTTTCATTACAAGTAAAATTTCACATAACATATATCATTAGAAAGATTTACAATACGTATAATATATGAAGACATATATTTATTTATTATTATTTTATAATTATTTAAAATTACTGCAATATATAACATGTTGATTTTTGTTAGGGTCTTTTTTAGTTATAATGAGGGATATCTTTATCATTTTTTATCGTAGTTATTTGAAAATATTAATGATCGCTTTTATTTTTTGAAAAACTAATTAAATATCTATAAATATATTTAAGATAATAATCTTGGGCCCATAAACGGGCCCTTCATCATCTAGTATATATAGAAGAGTGAAGGAAACAGGTGAAGGTCGTCATGCCGACTTGCTCTGTGATTTTACTATATTATTTCTAATTAATTATTATATATCATTTATGTATTAAAAGTAATAATATTTAATAAAAAATAAAATAGATATTTATGACATGTCTGCTTCTGCTTCTTCAATCATAATTTTACTATTTTACCCCTAATTAATTATTTAAGTCATTTAAGTATTAAAAAAAAGTATTTAATAAAAAAGGTAAAATAGACCAAAAAAAGATAAATTAACTATTGATGTTTTAAATTAACTTGACATATTATACGAGGTCCACTTAATTTTTTTTTCACGATTATTTTTATAGTAAATTTGTTATATCACTTCAAATAAGTTATTATGAGTAATTTAAACATGTTTGTTTCGCTATTTCAATCGTGATATTTGATTAACTATCGAAATTATATGCGTCACTTAAATTGGAATAGAAGAAAAAGTATTATAAATCATAAGAATTTAAAACTTAAATTATTTTTAAAATACAATTGACTATCAATGCCACAAAAGTTTGGACAGGAGAGTATTATAAATTACAATAGCTAATAACTTAAAGTAGTAAATTACAATGCCAAGAAAGTATTATAAATTACAATAGCTAATAGGTTAAAATATCTAAAAACATATTAAAAATATAATTGATTATCTAAATTTTATTTGTGTCATAAAATTGTGATAAAAAAATAACATATATAGTTAGTACTATATAGCAGTGCGGTAAAGCAGACACCTCTTTGTCGACGTGTTTGCTTGCTCCGTAATTTTTACTATATCACCCCTAATTAATTGTAATATGTCATTTATGTATTAGAAAATTAATAACATTTAATAAAAAAATAAATTAGACATTTATGACACGTTTGCTTCAGCAGCTTCAATCGTAATTTTACTATTTCACCCCAATTAATTATTTAAGTATTAAAAAAATAGTGATATTTAATTAAAAAAAGTAAAATAAAATTTTTAAAAATAATGAATTAATTATTGATGTTTTAAAATAACTTGACATCTTATATGAATCCACTTACATTTTTTTCACAACTATTTTTATAGTAACTTTGCTATATCACTTCTATTAAGTTATTATGAGTAATTTAAGACATGTTTGTTCCGTTACTTCAATAGTGATATTTGGTTGACTGTCAAAATTATGCGTGTCACTTAAATTGGAATAGAAGAAAATGTATCATAAATCACAATAATCAAAAATTTAAATTATTTTTAAAATATAATTGATTATCAATGCCACAAAAAGTTTGGACAAGGAGAGTAGTATAAATTATAACAGCAAACAACTTAAAATAGTAAATTATAATGCAAAAAAAATTATAAATTACAATAGCTAACAGCTTAAGGTATCTAAAATCATATTAAAAATACAATTGGCTATCTAAATGTTATTTGTGTCACATAAACTGAGAAAAAAAAAACATATATTGGACCCGTGCTAGCATGAGCCCTTCGATATCTAGTTTACCAAAATAATTGATAAAATTAATCATGATATCATAGTGTGGATGATATAAATAGATGATTTTTTTCTCCTTTTTATCTTTTACTTTCATTTTTTTGAAATTAGAGAATGGGAAGGTCACAAAAATTAAGACGACATAATTTATATTATGTTAATTTTTACCATTTGAATATTAGTAAATTATCACTTCATAAATATAATGAGATTTTTTATCGTCATATAAAGCGCGGATAAATTTACTAGTAAAGAAATAAGTTACAAAGCTATATAAAAGATGAAATGTGATATTGTAAATAAATATTAGGAAAGATATAAATATATACATTTAATGGATTAAAAATGCATGAAGGAAGTATACAAGTATGATATATTTATACCATCTCCGCCTCTTCATACGCTCTAACATATGCTTTTAAGTTATTTGAAATTAAAAGTATAACTCTTTCAAACGTAAAAAATCACTGCTCAATGATAATGGGTAAACGAATATTAATATAGAGTTTATGAACTGATCTTTGAGTTTATTACTGTAACTAGTGAATTTATTTACGCTTCGTGCGGTCACGAAAAACCTCATCAAAAATTTATGTTTTTGGTACCAAGAATTTGAAAATATATTTTGTAAAATCTAAAGTCTTCTTTAATCCATTTCATAAGAAAAACTAAACTTATACATTCACCCTATATGTATTTTTTAAAATTTAAATATTCAAAAATTAAATTAATAGTAAAACCAAATAAAACATCATTGACATTGTCAGTGAAATAAAAAGACATGCACGAAAGCACAACAAACAAAAAGGCTAAAATTTAAATCTCACAATATCTTTAACATTAACATAATATATATAGTGAATAACTAATTTGTCTCACTTAACTTATGTAAGTCTATTTATTAATTCAAAAGAAAACATAAATAATTAAACAACTAATCGGATGAAATGCATGGTATATAGTTAAAACATAATTTACTTTCTAAAGTACTATGTTCTTATTTTCAAAAGTACTAATTATTCTTTTAAGATTTTAACTTTTTCTAAAAGCTTTACTGAATCAATAATAAACGAATTAAATTTCATAACAAAGTTATAAAGGAAACGGAAAAGGGTCAGAAATACCCCTCAAGTACTGAAATTGGGTCAAAAATATCCTTCGTTAACCTATTGGGCCAAAAATATCCTTCAAGTATTGAAAATGATTCAAAAATACCCCTCCATCCACCTTTATGGCTCAAAAATACCCTTGCAA
Organism: Capsicum annuum; assembly: GCF_002878395.1. NCBI lineage: Eukaryota > Viridiplantae > Streptophyta > Magnoliopsida > Solanales > Solanaceae > Capsicum > Capsicum annuum. The sequence goes on along the minus strand of NC_061119.1, from coordinate 77,461,544 downwards.
CTAACGGTTTTTAAAAAGGAAAAAGGGTAAAAATAACATCTAAAACAAACTAATTCTACAAAATTAGCACTCAAATTTATAATATCAATAAATAGCCACTCGCTACTTGCATAATAAACCCGGCAAATAGCCTCTTTCTCACTCACGTATGATTAACTACAGGGAATCACAATTCGTTAATCAGAAACTGACATAAAAACTTCATTATTTCCTTGCAACAAAACTATAAGTATCTTTGAACTGCAACTTGCAGAAAAAGATAAACAGAAAAAAAATAGTGTCTCGACTATATATTACTTTCTTCAATAGGGCCAACATGATTGGCAAGTGATCTCTATCAGGATAAGTTATAATTATAGGGGAAAAAAGATTGGCAAGTGATATATCAAGTTAAACTGTATCGTTATTATATATATTTATATATAATAACGATACAGTTTCTATACATATACATATTCTATATAACAATTATAGTATTTCTATACACATTCTATACAATTTTTAACTACAATTATTATTTAGATACATATTTTATACGACTCTATATAGTTTCTACATGCATTCTAAAAATGCATCAATATAATATAAGAGAGTATTAATTGAGTATATGGACACTGCAAGTGTATCGATGTAGTATAAAAGTGTATTAATGTGGCATAAAAGAGTATCAATTGGGTATAGAGACTGCATGTGCTTGCATAGAATTTCCTTTCTCTTTTTTAAAAAGTGTATCAATTTGGTATAAAAGTGTATCAATTTGGTATAAAAGTGTATCAATTGAGTATAGAAACTGCATGTACCCAATTGGGCCAAATGGATAAAAAGGGAAATTACTTTATATAGCATGTCCACTTTTTCAAATGGGGGCCATTTTTTAAAAAAAAAATGGCCATACCATGTCCTTTCCCTTTTAAAAATCACAATTAAAAATTCAAAAAAGGGCCAGAAATATCCTTTAAGTATTGAAATTGGTTCAAAAATACCATCTATCCACCTTTATGGCTCAAAAATACCCTTGCAACGAACGATTTTCTTAAATCATAAATAAGTTTTTTAAAAAAATATGTGGCACCTTTCACTTGGTTGAAACTAAATTAATTAAAATGTTATATTCAATCCAACCCCAACTCAAGCTACCCGATTCAAACCGTATAAAGGTTGCCCCAACGTCAATAATGCTAGGCTTTAATATAGCGGCAAAACGAGACAATACAAACTTTGTGAAAGCATTTTTTAATCCGTGCTTGTCTATAGTAAATAAAATACCAGTACTTTCAGTAATTTTACTCTTCATGCAAACGTCAAATCTTGTAACTATTATCCATTCCTCTATTTATTTGTTTATGGAAGTATAATGATCAAGCTAATTAATATTTGATGTGAATTTGGATATAAATTTTTTAATTTTTTATAATAAAATTTATATATTAAAAATTATGTTCATAAAATAATTGCACTATTAAAAGATTTAATATAATTAGTAATTTAAAATATTTTATGTAAATAATAATTAAAATAAATAAATTAAAATGGAGGATATACAATATCATTATTTGACATTACTGTTCTATAGTATGGTCAAAATCTAACCTTAAAGATGCATGTTATTTTTTCTGGGGCAGGGAATATAACTATGGAGTACATTCAATTCCCTTTATAAAGAATCATCACAATCTACTAGTATAATATTTCAGGTGAGAGTTAAAATAATAGGAAATTGTATAACAAAGAATATAATATATACCAATTCCACACGAGTTAAATGATAATTAATTATTTAAGGCCATTTGTAGAAAAAAAATAGGTAAGAGATTTTGATGTATAACTTTGATTAATCATGAACCTTGGAGTGTTCTCTTATGCCGATGCTAGAACTACCAGAAAAAAACATCACCTCACCATTACAAGCTTTTAAGGGTGGGTTCGGTGCAAACGAAAATGTTCGTTTGACTAAAAATTTTGAAAAATACTTTTCCTAAAAAACATATTTATTCTAAATTTCAAACTAAGAAAAATCACTTCCCTATTCAAAGTAGGGAAAATAAATTACAAAGCTTATACCACTCAAAATCACTCACCCCACCCCACCCCAAAGCTTGAGTTGAGGCCGGATTGAATATAACATTTAAATTAATTTAGTTTCAACCAAGTGAAAGCTGCCACGTATATTAAAAAAATTATTTATGATTTAAAAAAATCGTTAGTTGCAAGGGTATTTTTGAGTTATAAAGGTGGATGGGTGGTATTTTGAACCAATTTTAATACTTAAAGGGTATTTCTGACCCTTTTTTGAATTTTTAATTATGATTTTTAAAAACCGTTAGTTGCAAGGGTATTTTTGAACCATAAAGGTGGACGGAGGGGTATTTTTGAACCATTTTCAATACTTAAGGGGTATTTCTGGCCCAATAGGTTAACGAAAGATATTTTTGACCCAATTTCAATACTTGAAGGGTATTTCTGACCCTTTTCCGTAAAGAAAAAGTTCATGAGAAATAGTAATATTGATAGATTCAACATAAAGAAGAAGAAAAAAATTATTGGGAAAAATTTTCTTACTTCATCACACTTTTTCAATTCTCTGACTCATATTTAACCGTCTATAAAGCTCATGAAATACATTCTAACATTATGAATATGCATTCTTTTTTGCTTTAAATGAATTTAATTTTTCAAACTAAAAATTAACTACTCAAACATAATTCACTTTTTTATTACAAATTAAATTTTGAAGCTATAAATATGATATAATTAAGTATATTTTGTCATATATTTTGTATTTGATAGAGATATGCAATATGAGTGAATATAGTCGAAGTAATACAAAAATGAGCATTCAAAGTGACCACAGATAAGAACAACTAATATTTATAAGGATTTCACTCAAAAATGCTTATAGAAGAAAAATATAATTAAGAGAATTACCTTTAGTGAGTTTTCATATTTTTTCTGGGATATTATTTCGGAGAGCTTTTTGGACTTGAAATTGTTACAATTTCTGAATTCAACTTAATTTCTTGAAATTCAAAAACTCCAAAAATCCGTCTTTCAAATACAATTTCAATTTTCAAATACCATTTTGATCAACTTGAAAACAAAAAATACTTCTTCTTTTTTTCAAATTTCACAATTCATATGTTCAAACGTCCACTTAAAGTATTGCATAAATTCTGCCCAAATATATGAATATAAATTATACAAAATAATTAACAAAATACTTGAGCTATAGAATTTTACCTGATTTTCTCGGGTCATGACCTCTTTGCTTAGCCCCAATGACAAAAGAAAAGATGACTCGTGAAATAATCAAATTACTGCAAAAACAAATATCAAGTAAATTCATTGCACATTACATAAATAATAATCATGAATGCGTATATTATACTCAATAGATACAAGCTGAAAGGTTTAGTACAGGGTTATTCTAAAAAACAGACCCAAATTAGAGTGACTTTCAAATTTTAGCCCCAAATAAAATGGCTTTGTTAAAATAGCCTTTACTTGTTAAGTCATATTTTTGGATGAAAATACCCTCCTCCAAAATATTTGTTGTTCAATCTCTTTCTTCATCTTTTTATTCCAAATTCCAAAATAACCCATGCGATGGCTCTCTAAAGCCCGAGGCTAAGTTGCCCAAATCGTTAAATCTCTTTCTCTCTCTCTTTCTTCCAAATATCAGAATCAACTTTCAAACATTTGCAGAATCGACTTTTGTTGTAAGGGTTCTTCAGGTATGAAATTCATCATCAAAAGTTATTGTGGTAATTTTAGCTTATTGATGCTTTGTGGTAATTTTAGCTCGCTATATAATTAGCATATTGATTTAATTTTTGGGGAGGTGAACGTAAGTTGAACTTGGGATATGCTGTTGTTGTAGTAACATATTTACCATTGAGGAATTCCATCGAACAGGTTGTGGGGAGTTTGTTATTACGGTTATAATTGTGTTTGAGTAGTTGTGGGGGTTGGTCTTTGAGGGAAAGGTCGTTAATATGGGAGTTAACGTTACTCGCAATATATTTTGGGAAGGACAAACGTATAAGGTCAAGGTGGTACAAGAAATTAGTTTCAAATATTTCAAACTAGTGGTATAATTAGCATTAGAAGATGATGAGGAATTGTGTCGAACAGGTTGTGGGGACTTTGTTATTGTGATTATAATTGTGTTTGAGTAGTTGTGAGGGTTTGGTCTTGGAGGAAAAAGCTGTGTTTTCCATCTCGGATGAATCCAACCTATGTTTTAGAGATTAAAGAAGCACTAACTTTTGATTCTAAGAGAGAACACCTTAGTTATTAGCTTGTATAACATAGAGCAACAGGCAATGGGTTTAAACTCTCTAATGGTAGTAGGATTTGGCACTAGAAGAGAACTGCAACCACCAAAATATCTAAATAATAAATGCATTTATGAAAGACGGGGGAAGCCAGGGTCGTATATCACAAGGGCCTTCGTGAAAGAATTACGCTATATATATATAAGGGGAAAAATAATTTTTTATGTATATATAGTAGATACTAAATCCCTTGATTTCTTTCATGTGTTCACCTATTTATATTCGAAACTCCCTTAGTGAAAGTCCCGACTTCTCCACTGATGACAGACCACATTCAAGTGTTGGGTAAGTGAAACTAGCAATACTTTTAGCTTTGGAAACTGATTGTGATGAAACTTACCTTAAAACCTAAGATTGTAGAGTTTCTATCAGTTCACAAAGTTAGTATCATATACTCTAGATAATGACTATAGATGAGCAGTTTCTAAGGCTACAATCATTGAAAATGACAAATCTAATAGCTGACCTTTTAAACCTCTAAAGTTCAATGTGTTCAATTTTCATGTTCAAGATGTGGTGTGAATGGTGTAGACATCAATAATTATTTTCCTAGTTTCCAACATGTGTATCTTGTGAGGGCCCTCTATTTAGTACAGATGAGTTTTGCAATTAGCTGTTAGATTACTCCACATTACATTTTAAAGACACCGAAAAATGTCTGGCACTTTGCTAGATTGAATCCAAAAACAGCACACACAAAGAGTATTGTTAACTTTGTTTCAACATTTTTATCCATTCAAGATTATGTTTTTATGCTATTTTTGATCCTAAATTATGGTCATATGTACAAGCAAAAAATCAGGCTGACTAATGCTCTCCGAAGAGTTAAGGTTTCATCGTTTGAATTTAGATAGCTTTAAGACTCCATACATGCAGTATTGTATTCTTGAGATGTAAGTTGCACGTACATGAAACCTTAGGCTAAATTTTTTTTAAAAAAATGTAAGTTTTCTACTTTTGATCATTGACTATACCTTCTATTGTAGGCCAATATCTGATATTTCGAGTGATCTTACTATAGAAGTTGGATCAACCAGTTTTGCTCTTCACAAGGTACAAAAATAAAGTATGCAATCTTTCTTCCTCTCGTGTAATTTAATCTACCGTTTTTCATCATCATTGCAATGCTCAAGTCTATGGAAAAACAGAAGTTGTGCAAAGAAATGGCTAGTCTAAAGTACCTTGAAAAAGATTGATATTTTAGCCATTATAAGTAGGCTACCGATATCAATACAGTTGTGTTGAGGAGAAAAGAAAAGTCAATAACCAGATGCAAAAATAGAACTACAGAACTTAAGTTATGTGTTTCGTGTTAAAATTAAGAATAATGATGGAAGAATATCTTGGATACATTCCTAATGTGATTGCTAATTTGTCATTATTTGTAGTTTCCTTTGGTTTTGCGAAGTGGAAGAATTAGAAAGTTGCTGCTAAAGGCGAAGGATACAAAGGTTTCAAGAATCAATCTTACTGGTCTTCCTGGCGGATCTGATGCATTTGAACTTGCTGCAAAGTTTTGCTATAGAGTGAACATTGATATTACCATATCAAACGTGACATTACTCAGATGTGCAGCCAGGTTCATGAAAATGACAGAAGATATCATCGAGAAAAATCTGGAAATTCGTACTAAGGTATTCCTTACGGATGCGGTATTTCCAAACATATCTAACTCGATATCTGTTCTTCATTGCTGTGAAACATTACTACCTGTATCCAAAGAAGTCAATCTTGTTAGCCAGTTAATAAACACAATTGCAAACAATACCTGTAAAGAGAAGCTAACATCTGGTTTGTCAAAGCTAGAGTATAATTTTCCAAGTAAACCTGTTCAGTGCGTTGATTCTGAGACACCATCAGATTGGTGGGAAAAATCACTCGCAGTGTTAAATTTAGATTTCTTTCAGAGATTCTGTCGGCAGTAAAAACAAAAGGTCTTAAACAAGACATTATCAATAGAATTTTGATAAATTATGCCCAAAGTTCTCTTCAGGGCTTGTTCATCAAGGACCCTCAGTTGGCTAAAGAAAGTTTCTTGGATTTGGATTTGCATAAAAGACAAAGGATCATCGTCGAAACAATAGCTGGCTTACTACCAACACAATCCAGGAAAAATGCAGTGTCAATGGCTTTTCTTTCAAGTTTGTTAAAATCTGCAATAGCAGCATCAACATCGACTTCCTGCAGGTCTGATCTAGAAAGGCGCATTGGTCTGCAGCTAGATTAGGCAATTCTTGAAGATATTCTCATACCTGAAAATCCCATGAAAACAATCACAACCCTCTCTATGATATAGATTCTATCTTGAGGATCTTTTTTTTTTCTTGAAATTGAAAACTTTCGCCCAAGAGACAAAAGTTTATTCTTTAATTGCACTATTAGATTATTAACATATATAAAACTCTTGCCTCATAGGCAAGTCTTTAGAAAATTGTTGAAATTGAAATTTTTTGCCCAAGAGGCAACAGTTTATTCTTTAATTGCACTAATTAGATTATTAACATATATGCAACTCTTGCCTCATGGGCAAGACTT
>NC_061119.1:77372376-77451675 GCF_002878395.1 Capsicum annuum | reverse complement strand
TCAAAAGTAATAGATTATTTGCTGAAATGAGAAATATGAAGTATCATGTCTTAGTGCAATTGGTGCACAACACTAATGTACCTTGCAAATATTACAAGGCCTGATATAGCCTTTTTAGTTAATTTGTTAGCAAGGTATAGTTTTACTCCTACTAAGAGACATCGAAATGAGATCAAATATATGATCTTATTTTATTCTAAAGATTGCAATCCCAATCATGTTGATTATGCTGATCCTAAGTATTTATTTAACCTGCATAAATCTCGATCTCAAACATGCAATATGTTCACTTGTGGGGATACCGTCATATCTTGGAGATATATAAAGTAGTCTATCGTATCTACTTCATCGAATCATGCTGAATAATAGCTAGTCATGAAGCAAATCGAGAATGTGTATGATTGAGGTCCATGATACATCTTATTCGAGAAAAATGTGGTTTGATATGTGACAATGTACCCACAACTTTATATAGAGATCATGCAATATGCATAACACATCTTAATAGATGATTCATAAAAGGAGATAGAACGAAGCATACTTCATCAAAGTTTTTCTATACACATGAGCTACAAAAGAATGGTGATATTAACATGCAATATTTTTGTTTAAGTGATAATGTGACTGATTTATTCACCAAGTCTCTTCCAACTACAACTTTCAAGAAGATTGTGCACAAGATCGGGATGCAAAGGCTCACGGATGTTCTCATTATGGGGAGTTAATACGCATTATACTCTTTTTCCCTTATGAGGTTTTGTGCCACTGAATTTTTCTTGTAAGTTTTTTAATGAGGCAGCCTATATATGTATTGTTAGAGATGTGTACTCTTTTTCCTTTGCTAGATTTTTTTTCCACTGAATTTTTTTAGTAAGGTTTTAACGAGGCACATCATCTATCAATTAGACATTCAAGGGGGAGTGTTATAAATATATTTACATTATAGTGAATGTCTGTCAAGAATATAGATAAAATCTATCAAGATCTAGTTGATATCTATCAGGATTTGAAGTATCTGTCTTTTAGCCAGAAACTAGGAGTAAATTTCTCTAATAAATAGAAGAGCTTCTTTCATTGTAAATGATCACTTTAAGAGAAATAATAATTACTCTCCATTTTCTCTCTATTCCTCTTCTTTATTCTTTATTATTTCATAACGTATTGCTTTAAAAAAAAAACTTTCAAGGAAATGGTATTTAAGTTAAGGGTAAAACGTTTGTTTAATATCTAATGAATATTTTGATAATTCAACTTTTCAACTTAGGATACTTTCTTTTCAATAGTATGATGATTTTTTCAAAATGATAGTTCACTACTATTTCATCTATGTTTTTCATTGCTAACTATTGTTGTGTATCAAAATCAACATCATTGCTACCACCAATCAAACAACAACTACACCACTCACCATATTCAGTCATAATTACCTCATCATCAATCACTATAATCAACCATCACCATCGCTAGCCATCATTTACAATAATCACCATCAACCACAATTATCACAACAACCATCAATCACTGTTGACAATCACAACCATTAACTATAATTATAATATTAAATTAATTTATATTATATTTATTAATTTTATATATTTAAGTATTAAAAAATAATATTTGAATTCACCTAGGTTCCTAAATAGGCTATAAGGTTATCTTCAATTACCATGAAAAAAAAAGAAAGAAAAGACATTGTCGAGCACTTGATTATGTAGGTCCCCAACTTGTTGGACCATAGAAGTAGAGGTGTGCAAAAATCGAACCTACCGATAAATCGAATCGATAAAAATGTTATTCATTTATTGTTATTGGGTTAACAATTTTTTAATGGTTTTATAAAAAAAAATTATTAGATTATTTGATCGGTTTGGATTTTCTTATTGGGTTATTGGATAAACCGATAACCCAATAAGAATATAGTAAATTACTATTTTACACACACACATATATGTATATTTCTCTTAATTTCTCCTAACTAACACTTAGTTTAAACTTGAGGATTCTTGTAAATTAAAATAAATCATGTAGGATTTTGATTGTAACTTAGATTCGGTTTCTTTTCATGTTAGTTATTATTATTTTTATTTATGGGTATTTTTTTATCGGTTAAAACGAAAATCGAATCATTAAGGACTAGAAATCGATAAAAAATATCTTATTGATTTGGTTATTGGTTTAGCATATTTAGAAACCGAAAACCGATAACCAAATCGATAATACATAAAATCGAATTGAACCGACCAATACACATCCCTACATAAACGTGTTTTCCACCTACCTAGGTAAATAGGTTGACCATGAGACATTATTTGGATGGGGTTTTTCCATGATATGATTACTAAAGAGAAGTATATTTGTTTTGATTCTTTCTTAAAATGTGTAATATGATATGATTTAATTTCATGGTTTGATAACCATGAAAATCCTCCCTTTATATAATCATCGATTTGGTGGTATCCCATTTTTCTTCAATTATATCCTTATTTAATATTATATAATCAACTTTTACTCTTTACTCAATATTATTTAAGTTCACCTCTTACTTCTCTCCCCCTCCCCCACAAGCACTTGATTAAATTTTTTAGAAAATTTTAAGCTTTTTCTTATCCCAATCCCTATCATGACCCCGACCCCACCCCGTAACAACCCTCCCTCATTTTTTTTAAATTTATTTTTTTAATTTTTTTTAAAACTTTACCCATCCTCACCCCCCACCACTTACCATTCCCTCTCTCGAACTATTTTTTCATTTTTTAAAAGATTTTAAAAAGTTTCTTATCCCATCACCATCTCCTACCAGCCCCCACCCACAAAAAAAAATTAATTTATTTTTAAAAAATTTAAAACTTTTTTCTCACCCCACCCTTACTTCTACCCTCGATCCCCCACTCCACTACCCCACCCTCAAATATTTTTTTTAACAAAAAATTCATAATTTTTTTCTTACCCTACCTTCTTATCCTATTCGTTCTCATTATTTTGTGTTAAATATATATACAAATGTTTTTAGAAAATATGTTCAATTTATGTAATGAACACAAGAAAATAAGTAAGAAATAATTAATTTTTCTAGATTTTTTTTATATTTCATACCGAACACACCCGCAGCATAAACAGAAGTTACATTCAAACTTTGTACTTATCGTTAGTGGTCACGTTTTAAAACACAAAAGGAAATGGAATTTATTACTATAAAAAATAAAATCGATTACATTTATTTTTATCTACTCTAGTATTGATTTTCTTAAAGTTTACATTAATTTTAACAACTTAATATATTTAAATGGCATAATGTGACAGCTTAGCAAGAAAAAAATTATTTTATTAACAATTATTTATAAATTTAACATTTATAATAATTAAGGACATTTTCATAAACTTATCAGTTACGATATAATACCCTATCGTCAAATCAAACAACAAAACTATTATTAAACAATAGTGAACGTTACAGTTCATCCAAATATTATATAATACTATACTGTATAATATAATATCATACATTATGAAATCACGACAAACCACCGTCTAAATAAAGTGCAAGTCTACGGGTGTAAAAGCAACTTCAAACACTGTTGCTTAATTACCCTAATCGACAAACGATACCGTATGAGTGCACAACTAAATCCTTTGCTGCGCTGTTTTAAACTTTAGGGACCGCGAACAATATTTTGTCCTCGTTTATGACCTGTTCGATACTCTTTTGTGTAATAACGCGAATCTAATAGGGCTAGACTTGGTATTCAATTATATTACTCCTACTCTTTAATTACAAAATTAGTCATTAAAAATGCTTATTAATTTAATAACTTAGAACCCCCCGCACACACACACAGACTACGTGGGCTTTAAGATAGAAAAGAAGAAGCAAGAAAAAGAAAAGAAAATTCAAAGAAAAGACACATTCTTTTGCTCTTCATTAGAGCATTTCTCCGATTTTTCTTTAATTTTCTACAAGAAATCGGAGTGGCGATTTGGTACAGATAATAATTTTTTTTTTCTCAGTTCATTTGGTGAGCAGATCTTGTTTGAAAAGTTGAAAAAAGATTTAAGAGTCAAGTTGAAGTCAGAGAGCAATTGAAGAAAAGTGGACTGTTGCTTCTTTATAGTTGTCATTTTGAGGAGAAAATCTGATTGGGTGGAAACTCCACTGGTTTCTTGATCTGTCTCATTTTATTGTCATTGAAGCTGATTGATAAGCAGCCACCCATTAATTTGATCTGATTGGTGTTATTTAATTATATGGTACTATTCGATTATTTCAGTATAGCATTTGTTTGATCTGCATTTCTTGATTTTATTTTGTAGGTTTTTCAACGGATTGTTTGATCTGTTATTCCTCATTGTTATCAGATTGTGCGATGGACTTCTGACCAATGAGGATACTTTATGCCATTCGGTCAATTTGTTCATGCTGATTAACACTTGTTTATGACATTTTATTTTGCTAACTAAGTGCTGTAAAAGCTTGAGCTTTGGTTGAGAAAAATTACAGATTGCTACGAGTTTATGGATGTTGAAAGGACTATGTTTTTTTCATTTACTTTATTTTAGGTTGAATAGTTAATTTCAAGTCAAGTTGATTAGACCCTGTACACCTTTCCTATTGGTTAGGCAATCTTAGGTGTCTATGATTTTTATTAAAACTCAAGGTACTATGTAAATTTCTGTAGTTTATTGACTTTTTCTTTATGCAGAGTGGGGGTGGGGTCGCGATATAAGCTCCGTCTCCTGCATGATCATTGTTATAAGAATCTCAAAGAAATTAATGTTAATTTCTCCCACTGTCATGCTTTTCTTAGTAAAGTTGTAAAATTAACTTTCGCAAACCACCCTCATGTATTTTCTTTAACTTTTTAGTGATCACAAGGAGAGAGTAGTAAGCATAGCTGCAATGTAATAAATAATAAACACATCATGAACTTTGATGTTGAGGAAGTGTTTTTCTTTCTAAATCCATCAGCCGAGATGTGCTGCATTAAGTATGTGTTTGATAACATTCAATGCAATGTAGCACAATTTTCTTGTTTCAAAGGCATTGTTTTCTTCTCATTGCCTGGCCCCTTAAAGATTGACAGGCTTTGATTCTTTATACAGACCAGCAGCCTCAATATGAGTTGAATTCATTTTGCTTATACATTTAATGGCACCATTGAGTACAAACTATTGGTACGTTCTCCAATACATATTGCTGAATGGGAAACCCTACATCGTTGTATTTGCAGGCTGCTTCCATTAGCTTACCAGTTGGTTCTCTTGTTTGGGTGGAGGATCCTGATATAGCCTGGATAGATGGGGAAATTTTGGAGGTTAATGGTTCAGACATAAAGGTTCTTTGCAATTCTGGTAAAACGGTAAGTGAGCACATGACATTTTATTTTAGGGAAGGAGTAATGAGTTGTTTCATTCAACTAACAGCAGAAATGAGCCAGGGCATTGAGTTGTATCCGTCGTACTCTTTCGAACACATTGGTAATTAGGAAGAGTTTTGGGAAATGCAGAACCTTGTTCATTGACTTGCTGAAATTTATGGTTGCAGGTTGTTGTTAAGTCTTCTAATGTCTATGCCAAAGATGCTGAAGCTCCGCCATCTGGCGTGGATGATATGACGAAGCTGGCTTATTTGCATGAACCAGGAGTCCTGCATAATTTAAAGGCTAGATATGATATCAATGAAATATATGTGAGTTTCTTGTCATTGTAGAAGATCTGTTCGTTTTCCTTGGGGGTGATCATAGTCAAGTATCCTAATAAATGATGATTTCAGACATATACAGGGAATATATTAATTGCCGTCAATCCATTTAGAAGGCTACCACACTTATATGATACCCATATGATGGCCCAATATAAAGGTGCAGCTTTTGGGGAACTGAGTCCACACCCTTATGCTGTTGCAGATGCAGCATACAGGTTTGTGCTTCTCTGTGTCTATGAACCAAAAGCTCTATTGTGAATTGTCATTAAAATGTTTTTACTATGGATGCAGACTTATGATCAATGATGGAGTAAGTCAGTCAATATTGGTTAGTGGGGAGAGTGGGGCTGGTAAAACAGAAAGCACCAAGCAACTCATGCGATATCTTGCTTACATGGGAGGGAGAGCTGCAGCTGAAGGTAGTAGATCAGTTGAGCAGCAAGTCCTGGAGGTAATAAGTCTTGCACTGTTGTACAGTTGTACTTAGAGCGTGACAATTGGTTGCTGATAATTGTTCGTATGGATGTTAAACTAAAGATCATCTTTTGCCATTGTACCTTTGTCTACTCTTATGTGGTGACTACACTTTTGCATTTTGCAGTCTAATCCTGTGTTGGAGGCATTTGGTAATGCGAAAACTGTCAGAAACAATAACTCAAGGTTGGATAGTATTTTTTCCATTATCTAAGTGTTCAGAGCGCATCTTTTTTTTTTTTTCTGTAAAAAATTGCTACATGGTTGTAATATATCTTGCATGGAGGTTGCAGTCGTTTTGGTAAGTTTGTGGAGATCCAGTTTGATCAAAAGGGGAGGATTTCAGGAGCTGCTGTCAGAACATATTTACTAGAAAGATCTCGTGTTTGCCAGTTGTCTGATCCTGAGAGAAATTATCATTGTTTCTACATGCTTTGTGCTGCACCCCCGGAGGTAATGCACCACTATTTACTTCATTAGATGGATTCATATGAAGAATAAGGCCTCATTTGTTTGCACTTAATGGAGGGAGGTCTGAATCTGACTGGTTCATACTTCAGACCATTAAGTGCATTTGTTTTTTATTAAGATTGTAGCTCTTAATAGGTCTGAATAGGTCTTAGTCATTCAGATCTGAAGCCAAGTCTTAATATCATTAAGAGGTATTCTTGTGTTGGATAATAGTCATCATCACTCTATCCACAATCACCAGTCACCACCTCTACCGCCACCACCATTGCAACCACCACAAATCACTACCATCAACCACCACCACCAACACTTCCACCATCACAACCACCATTGACAATCAATATCGCTACCAACTACTACTGTTAGCCGCTACAAAACCTTCTACCTCCATTATTTTAATTATATTCACCGCCAACGCTAACACCAATTCCAATGCCACCACTATCATCGATCACTACGGCCAATTCCTACCCCCAACCAACTCATCTGTCATAGCTAGCATCACCGCTAACTACCAGTAATACATCATCAACCTCCACATATTCTTAAACCACCACCACCATCATTGTCACCGGTATCGCCACCTCTACCACCACTTCAACCACTACCATCACTACAATCTATCTCTACTAACAACCATCTACACTATCACAGCTAACAACGTCTCCAACTACCACCAATACATCATCATGCATCATGCATTCATTTTCTAGTCATCGCTATCAACATCTCCAATAACTAACATTGACCAAGTTCACATCACAACCACCACCATCACTGCTAATCACCACCGTCATAACAGTCACTACAATACCAACCATCTCTACCATCACAATTATCACCACCAACATTACTAGTCACTAACATCAATCATTACCACCACCACCAACAGTACAAACCATCTCCACTATCACTAACGAACATAATTTTTTTTTCAATCATAATAATTTTGTTGTATTAAATTAAATATTTTTAATACATAATTAATTTTTATTTGAATTGTATTTTTTATTATATATACACATAAATAAATTTGTATATTTAGATATTGAAAAACAAACAGTCAATCATTTAGTTTTCAGATCTAGAGACAACATCTTAATCATTTAGATGTGCATTCAAATTCAGACGTCTAAATCTTAATAAAAACAAATGCAGCCTAAGTCTTCTGAACCCACAGTCTTTGATAACCCCCCCGGATGCCAAATATTTGATTCACCCTCTTTTGGAAAAATTCAACCAACTTTTTGCATTGGTTTTGTACTCTTTTAGAGGCTGTAACTTGCAAATCCCCGTTTTTCCTATTGTTATCTTAGACATCTTAGCTTGTCCTCTCCTCTGACAGCTTATAATGTTGTTGGCTGGTTTTTATACTTTGTGATTAGCTTCAGAAGTTAAATAATAGTCCAGATGCAACCTGCTTAGGTTATAGGACCTTCATGTCCTCAAGTCATCCGTGTTTTTGCCTAGCTCACATGCTAATATCAATACTCTGATGGTGGCAGTGCCTAGAGCTTGTTGCACTGAGACAATAGGTTTTGTCCAGTACATGTAATCCAATTGAACAATAATTCTTCTTTAGAGTGTAAATATCCCATGGGTGAAGGGGTAAAAGATATGTAATCTGCACGGCTTATGACCCTTCTGAATATGCTTTGTCCTTAGTAGTAGGAAAGTAGTACCATACTTTTGTTTGGATAACTCATATAGGGAAACCATCTTTGCATTAATACTATTCATTTAGGAAAAAAATTGATACAATAGTCCGATTTAGTTCTATGCTGTGGGAGGTAGCAGGTAGCCGATGGACTAGTCAAGGTGCATGCAAGTTGGCCAAGGACACCACTGTTATTAAAAAAAGAGAGAAATCCTCTGCTGTAGCAACATAAATTGGTTCAAGGATCATCCTATAACAACATGTACACCTACCATGATTTCTCCTGCAGCAGGTGCTGCAGTGTCTGTGCCTGTGATGCTTTACTCGTTTCCATCTCTTTAATATCTTAGTTCATATTGAGGAATAATCTGTCATATGGACTTGTTTTCCAAACTTCTTATTTTATCTTTCCACTCCAGGACATTCAAAGGTTCAAATTGGACAATCCTAGGACATTTCATTACCTCAATCAGACGAATTGCTATGAGTTAAATGGGGTTGATGATGGGAAAGAATATTTAGCGACCAGAAAGGCAATGGATGTTGTTGGAATAAACTCTGAAGAGCAGGTATCATTGGGAAATTACTACTAATAGTAAAAAATGTTCAACTTTAGATTTCCTTATACTTTCTTGGTTACCTTGTGAATGCTCCTAGGATGCAATATTTCGAGTAGTGGCAGCAATTCTCCATCTTGGAAACATAGAATTTGCAAAGGGGAAGGAGATAGACTCGTCAGTTCCCAAAGATGAGAAATCTTGGTTTCACCTGAGAACTGCTGCGGAGCTATTCATGTAAGTGGTATAAAAGGAATATTGAATCAAAGCATATTATTCTTTTTTACTGGTCTAAAGCATTTCTTTTAGAGAGAGAGAGAGAGAGAGTAGCCATTAAACTTTTATGTTACTCATAGGTGTGACATAAAGGCTCTAGAGGATTCGCTTTGCAAACGCGTTATTGTAACTCGTGATGAAACTATCACCAAATGGCTGGATCCAGAAGCTGCAGTTACCAGTAGAGATGCTCTTGCAAAAATTGTGTACTCAAGATTGTTTGACTGGTAAGCTTTAGTTTTTTGTCTGGACAGGAATTAAATGACAGGTTCAGTTATCTTCTTTGTTTGTAGTATTCTTTATTTCTACAAACAATTGTCAGTATACTCAGACCCTCCAACATTTTTGTGCAGGCTGGTAGATAAAATTAATAGCTCAATCGGTCAGGATCCAAATTCTAAATCTTTGATTGGGGTGCTGGATATATATGGATTTGAGAGTTTCAAGACTAATAGGTGCTTATTTGTTGCGTTTTGGTTGGATTGTACGTGAATTGTCTCTTGGAGTAAACTATTAAAGAATTCCTTTGACATCTCCACAAGCAAGCAAACGTCTTAGTACTTCACATTGTATCAAGGGTCACATTTTGTGTTATTGGAAAATCATTTTGTATTTATCTGTACACTGTCGCCAATCAAATTTAATATGGACTTAACACCTCGTTGTTAGTTACTATTAATTAATCGTTCTCACTTCCCTTCTACATCTGATATTTATGAAAGGTTAAAGAAGCACGCTTTAGAATCTTGTTATATCTTGGTAACTCCCGAGTTTCTGAATTTCTTTTGCATCTCAAAGCTTCTTTTGTATAATGTATCATTTTTGTGGGTTATATCTGCAGCTTCGAACAATTCTGTATCAATTTAACAAATGAGAAGCTTCAGCAGCACTTCAATCAGGTTCTGGATATCCCCGTATCTTTTTCGTACTAATTTTTACTCTGCTACACAGATTTATGATACCTACCAATGTTTTTACAGCATGTTTTCAAAATGGAACAAGAAGAGTACACAAAAGAAGAAATTAACTGGAGCTACATTGAGTTCATTGATAATCAAGATATTCTAGATCTGGTAGAAAAGGTTTGTGCACGATTTTGGATGCTTAAAGTCTTGCAATTGCTTTCTTGCAAATGCCTTAGAATATATTTGTTGGAGTCAGTAAAGGAAACATTGTTGCTTCCCCACTCTGATGCAATAGCCCCTAGTAAAGCCATTTTACTGCTTTCGTTCCTTCCGTCTTTGTAAAATCTCTACAGGTCTTCTTGGCACTTGCCTTCCGGTAGGAATATGTTATTCTCTTTGCAGACGTTTGTCATATTTACTGATGCAGCTCAAGTTTTCAACCTCCTGTGCATGTCTTGATCGTGGAACTTTGTTGGATTAAGGATATTTGTACTGCAGGTTTAGGTTAAATAGCTTCAGAGGTCCATTGATAAACAGTAATAACAGGCAGCAAAAAGCTTTTGCAGAGCTAGTGTCAGCAAGAAAAAAAAGATTCACAGAGATGTTCTAGTACAACAACAACAACAACAAACCCAGTGTATTCCCACCTGGGGGGGTAGGATGTACGCAGTCCATACCTCTACCTCTGAAGAAGTAGAAAGGCTGTTTCCGATAGACCCCCGGCTCAAGACACGCGGTACCACACAAACACATAGTAAAGCACAGCACAAGGTTACAAGATTACATAACATAAATACGGCACCCATAAGTAATCTAAAACAAAGGAGAGATGTTCTAGTAGTATACCAAAAATCATGGTGGCTAGGTCGGACAAATCTAATGAGCTAATTGGCTATTGTCTTCATTTTTCTTCCTTACCGAAGATCTTCTAAATAATAGATCATGGATAATCTTGTTTTCCCTCCATTTCTTATTCTGTTGATTTCTTTTCTTAATACCATTTGCATCAGCATTTAGTCACTTGCTCTTTCCTTATTTTTATGACATCTTAATTGTTTCCTTTGCTCAGAAACCAGGTGGTATTATAGCACTTCTTGACGAAGCTTGGTAAGTAGCTTGCTGAAGTTTCTCCAGTAGCCTTATCATCCATTCTCTCTTATAATTGCCACACTTATTTGTGCTACTTATGATCATATTTGATAGCTTAGGATTCTTACAATGCTTTCGTTTTGTTTTTGTAGCATGTTTCCTAGATCTACTCATGAAACGTTTGCTCAAAAGCTCTATCAAACTTTCAAAAATCATAAACGTTTCTGCAAGCCCAAGTTGGCTCGTTCTGATTTTACTATATGCCATTATGCTGGTGATGTAAGTTTTTGTTTCTTTTGATATTTACACCATTGTAATATCACATTTAGAATTTCTAGTTATCGTCAAAGTGTGGATATTATATACATGTTATTTCTCCAGGTTACATATCAAACCGAATTGTTTCTGGAGAAAAACAAAGATTATGTTATTGCTGAGCACCAAGCCCTCCTGAATGCTTCAAAGTGTTCCTTTGTATCTGGTCTGTTTCCAACATCAAATGAGGAATCCTCAAAACAGTCAAAGTTCTCTTCAATTGGCTCAAGGTTTAAGGCACGTATCCTCTTCCATCTCATCTTTGCTATGGCTGGGCATGTTGAAACATGATTTGTGTCGTTGCATTTTGCAGCAACAACTGCAATCTTTGCTTGAAACACTGAATGCAACAGAACCCCACTACATTCGATGTGTAAAACCTAATAATCTGCTAAAGCCAGCTATCTTTGAGAATCACAACGTTCTGCAGCAGCTGCGTTGTGGGGTAAGCAAATGTTTTGAATTTTTTTGCTGGTAATGTCCATGGGAGTTGGATTTACATTCACGCTTATTCTAATTCTAGGGAGTGATGGAAGCGATTAGAATAAGCATGGCTGGATATCCTACTCGGAAACCGTTCTATGAATTTCTAGATCGTTTTGGCATCCTTTCTCCTGAAGTTTTAGATGGAAGGTATGTTATTACCTTGTATACTTCAAATTATTTATTGATTCTGTTTGTATGTGTTGACTAATTCATGACAGCACGGACGAGGTTGCTGCATGCAAAAGGCTCTTGGAGAAAGTTGGACTTCAAGGCTACCAGGTAGTATTTTGAAATTACTCTATTGGGATATACTTTCAAGCTTTTGCATGTACTTTTCTATCTTTTGTATTATTGTAAAATATCATAAAAATCATTTAAATTTACTCACAATATCTTTTAGCTTTCTGAACATAGCCGTTTACTTGTATTTCTTGTCTACTAAGCTATATCAAGCAAGTTTGGTCCCATTTATATGCTTAATTGTTCAGATTTTGACATGTTTAGCAGAGAGTAGAATACAAATGTGTGGAGGATCATAATCTGTAGTCTGCATTTACCTTTCTGCTTGTCCCCCATCTCTTCTATGTTATTATCTCATTATTACTTTCATATGAGCATTAGTATTTGGGTAATTAGACAAATAATTTCATATTGGTCTTCTTTCTTCTCTCTTTTGTTGGCTGAGTCCTCATGTGCTTTTAACTTCTTTAGGTTTACAAATTTCTTGTTTGACCTGACAATTGAAAAGTAAATAAGCAAATAAATATCAATAACAAATCTTTGTTTGACTTCTTTCGAGATTTATTGATCTAAAATTGGATCCTCACTTTAGTCCATTTTCCTCTTCTTTGCCATTAAGTGCTAAAACCTTCTCATGTTTCTTCTCCTATTTTCTCTTGTTTTTTCTTCTCATGGTGTTGCAAACTTCAGTGGCAAGTCTAATACGCTGTATTTATTGTCTTCACAGAGTTGTTTCGGTTCTTGTTTATAAGCATACTTTAGTGTGGTCTCCGTATCAAATTTTTGTCCTAGTTTCGTATGCGAGACTTCTCCCATGTTAGGCTTCGAAAGCCATTCATTGGTTTTTATTTGGTCTTGCAGATTGGTAAAACAAAGGTGTTTCTGAGGGCTGGTCAAATGGCAGAGCTGGATGCTCGAAGGACAGAGGTGCTCGGGAGATCCGCTAGCATCATCCAGAGAAAAGTTCGTTCTTACATGGCTCGGAGAAGTTTTACATTGTTACGTCGGTCAACAATACAGATACAATCTATGTGCCGAGGTAATGAGTTTTGCTGCATGTGTGGTTCCTATTTTAGGATGCACTTTAGGAATCTTGATACTCATTTGATTATTTGTGTTCGGTTGTTGTAGGGGAACTTGCTCGGCATGTATATGAGAGCTTGAGGAGGGAAGCAGCTTCTCTTAGAATCCAGACAATTGTGCGCATGTATATTGCCAGGAAGGCTTACAAAGAGTTGTGGTCCGCTGCTGTTTCAACTCAGACAGGATTGCGTGGGATGGCTGCACGCAATGAGCTTCGATTCAGAAGGCAGACAAAAGCAGCTATTATTATTCAGGTCAGCATTCAATATCTGAAGGATAAATCTGCCTTCTCTTTTTCTTGTTCCTGGAGAATGGTAATCTTAAGGATCTGGACAAGTGGGGTTCAATTTCAAACCTTCAGGTTCATGGTTGGACCCTAAATGGTTGAACCAACCCTTGGGGTTAAATGAAGGATAATCATTTCAAAAATTTGAGATAGATTCCTACTTTAGTAGATGTAGTCTATTTGCAAGTTTTCTTCGTAGCACTGAATAACATATCTCAGAAGCTACTGCTGAATTTTCATGGACCCTCATACTATATGTTCAGAGCCATTGTCACAAGTTCCTGGCATGTTCAAAATTTAAGAATCTCAAGAAAGCTGTAATTACCACTCAATGTGCTTGGAGAGCTAAAGTTGCTCGTAAGGAACTGAAGAAGCTTAAGATGGTAATTCTCATTCCACATCTCTTTATCATCTCTGTTGGACAAAATTTCACTCTCTGAAACTGTCCTATTTTGGTAATATATGCTACGTGAAAATTTTCAGATATATGATATTATTGTAGGCTGCTTGAACCCTGTAAAAACTGTCTTTTAAAGGTTCTTGTGCTAATATTAGATTCTTGAATTGGAAAGTTCCTTTCTTGATTTTGATCAAGGAAGTGGGAGTGACTGTTTTAAAGGGAGTTACTGTTCAACTTTTAAAGTAAGTTATTTAAAAGCCCCAAAGGGGGTCCACTTAGGGATTTGAAGTAACAACCTTGGGAACCGGGTTCAAATTAAAATAAAGGCAACGCTTGGTGAATTCTTCCTATATGCCAAAGTCTTCGTAGATAGAGTTGCCGGTACTTGTGCTGGTAGGAGGTAATAGCCTAGAAAGGTACTCAGTGGATTTGTCGAGGTTCATGCAAACTGGACACCACCACTATAAAAAGTTCTTTGAGATGGTTCATCTACCTGCATGAACTTGCAAGCCATAGTACTGTATCAAAGACTAGAAATAAGGTTATTACTAAAAATTAAGGCCTTAGTTGAGTCTTGGACTACAAAAGTTATCACGCGCAGCTACGCAGCTTGTGTTGTAGACAAATTTTGCCCTACTGCTGAGTTGAATGGCTGTTCTAAGTTCCTAAAATTGCTAAGCTCAATGAAAGCATAATTACATCATTATAACTAGTATTTTCTATTTTAAACATCTGACCAAAATGATTTTATTCCATGTTTAACACATTCAATATATAAAAGTGTACTCTCTCTCTAAGTTGCTCGAACTCTTCAAAAATGTCTATGGGTGCGTGTCAGATTCTCCAAAAATAGTGTATTTTTGAAGGATCCAACACGGGTGCGGCAACGTTTTTGGAGAGTCCGAACAACTTAGCTCTCTCTAACAACGTAAGCTTTTACATGCGATTGTCACACTTCAACTTAGTATCAGAGGCAGACGTCTTAGGTTCAAGTCTCACCACCACCCATCATCAAAAAGAATTTCCACATGCTTGGCTCATGAAAAAAAAAATGCCTCTCTACTTTTTCGGAAGTAGCGGTATGGACAGAGACGGACCCACGTTGCACCTTGAGGGTGCACGTGCACCCGGTAACTTCGTAAAAAATTATATATATAGAGAGATAGATATAGGTATAGATACCCTAATATAACGTTAATATATTAAATAGTGCACCCTCAATAATAAAATTCGTTTGGGTGCACTGGTCTGATACTCAAAGTTGAGCACCATTTGGAACCCGACATCGCGAGTTCGATCCCTAGCGGGGGCCGGAGAGCTATGTTTTTTTTTTAGCCCTTTAATTTGTTCCGCCTCATCTGGCCCTACCTCAATTTAAAATAAATTTTAACACATAATTCCCCAATTCCTAAGCTGCCAAGCCCAAATGATATTGGTGTATTCCCCTCCAAATCCCTAAAATATTTTTTCCAAACCCAAAAGTCCCTTCAAACAAATTTTTCTTTCTTCTAAGTTCCATCCCTACATTACCTTTATTCTTCGTAATTTTGTGGGTATTGATGATAACATATCGTAAATTCTTTACTATTAATTACTTTTTTCCTTATGAATCGTCTATTTTGTTTCTGGATCACTGGATAAAATTTAGATGCTCATGGATATTAACATGCTTTTTAGTTGAAATGGTAATAGATAAAATAAGGTATTTTTTTTTTATTTCTCAATTTAAAGTATTAATATTTTTTCAAAATTCTAATTGCAACCTATGTGTAATTGCGCTGGATGTGTGGACTGACTCGAGGGGATAGAGTTCGGAATGAGACTATCCGGGAGAAGGTTGGTGTGACTTCAGTGGAGTGTAAGATGCGGGAAGCACGATTGAGATGGTTCGGACACGTGAAGAGGAGGGGCATGGATGCCCCGGTCCGTAGGTGTGAGAGGCTAGCGATGGATGGTTTTAGGCGGGGTAGGGGTAGGCCGAAGAAGTACTGGGGTGAGGTGATTAGGCGGGACATGGAACAGTTACAGCTCACCGAGGACATGACCCTAGATAGGAAGGTCTGGAAGACGCGAATTACGGCAGAAGAGTAGGGCCAGATTGGGTCGCTAGTGTAGGGAATTACTTGGTGGGGTTTTTTTATTTTTTATTCCTGTTATGATTCCGTATTCAGTGTTCCATGCTTATTACGAATCTGTGTGCTTTCCTCTGCTTTCCTCTGTTTTATATTCCTTATGGGTGCCGTATTTATGGTATGTCATCTGCTTCTGTGCTTTACTATGTGTTTGTGTGATATCTTGTGCCCTGAGCCGGGGGTCTTTCGAAAACAACCTTTCTACTTCATCAGAGGTAGAGGTATGGACTGCGTACATCTTACCCCCCCAGACCCCACTAAGTGGGAATACACTGGGTTTGTTGTTGTTGTTGTAATTGCAACCTATGGAAGGAGGTGTGTGATTCCCCTATTAGTAATGTTATGTTTACTTATATTTTTGATGAAAATTTTATTTTGTAGGCATTTGTTATTTTGATTCTTGTGAATTGAAATTGTTAGATATTATTTTACTCAACCAAGTTTTAGTTTTAAAGACAATTCTCCCCGTTTTATAAAGAATTTGATGTGAATTCACTTAAATCCAATCCTGAAGGAAGAAAATTAATTCATGAATATGACTCTACGATACGAGATTAAGTGAGAAGACACTATATTCAATAAGGGCCTTGTCAACCGGATCTAGGTTTTAAGTGATTGTTTAGTTTGTTACATTGAGAAAGAAGGATATATTTGTAAATATAAGCAACGATGCAATCATTGACCGTTTTTAGAATATGAAAATGCGTCATTGTCTAATATGAAAGGATGGTCTACTTTTGTTAAATTAGCACTAAATTAACGATATTTGATCATTTTGAAATTTATACTTTGCTAATAATTTTTTGCAATTTTTAAATTTAAAAGAATTGTATGTCAAATTAGGTAGTTGATAATTGACATGACTTAATTAAAGATAATGGTGCACCCGCTATCTTCAAATCCTGGATTTGCCTCTGGGTATGGACTGCATAGCGTACATTTTACCCTCCCCAGACCCCACTTGGTGGGAATTCACTGGGTTTGTTGTTGTTGTTGGCTCATGAAAAAAATCAGGCTTGCACGTGAGGGGGCGTGCTGAAGTTATGAATAAATAAATAAATAAAAGTGTACTCTCTCTAACAGCTAAAGTTTGCTCCATGCACTGTGCACTTCAACTGAAAGAAGTTAAACATCTGAAAATGCTTGCAAATATGACTCTTGTTCTGTCGCTACATTCTATTTATCCTTGTTTGGTTTCATCAACTGCTTTTTATTTGAGTTCTACCCTTACTCGTCCTTTTTTCAGGCTGCACGAGAGACTGGGGCTCTACAAGCTGCAAAGAATAAATTAGAGAAGCAAGTTGAAGAATTGACTTGGAGATTGCAGCTGGAGAAACGCATGAGGGTCAGTTGATAAGATTATATACATAATTGTTCACCCATATTTTGGTAGTTGTTCTTTCATGACACACAATATGCTTGATCAATGCTTTCTCTAGTGCAAGTTCTAGAACAATCTTCTGTAATCTTCATATGTGCCATTGTTAATCCATTTAAAAATGGGGAAGGAAACACCAAAAAATGACTTAAAAAAATACGGAATACCAAAAATTGCCTGTTAATCTAGGTTAAGGATTTTGAGGGTAGTTTTCAGACAACCAAATGACCTCAAGGGCCATGCCACCTCTGAGAGAGACAGAGAAGAGTGCCTATATCCCCATTGGTCTCACAGATACATGGAGCACTATAATTTTATTTGGTGAACACTGAAGCACCAGAATGGTGGCACTCAGTTTAAGTAATGGACAGCTTCAGCTCCGTGAAAGATTGGGGTCACTTTCTTGCAATTTGTTTCATATCATTTGGAAATAGTAGATCACATCTAGCATCCCACTGGTTGTGAAATATCCTAGCTTGAAAAAAATGTATGTTTTCAACAGATGGGCCAAAAACTTTAAACAACTTTTGTGCTTGCTGAATAGAAGTATGAGATAATGCTATACCTTACCGTATAAAAAAAGAAAAAAAGAAGTATGAGACAATGCTAGTGAGAATATAACCTTGTCCCATCTCAGCTATTATTTCCATGTGTGATCATTTTGTGTCTCCCTTCCAGCTCATTATTCAAATTATGTTTTTGTAGGCGGATGTCGAAGAAGCAAAAAACCAAGAAAATGCAAAACTACAATCTGCTTTGCAGGAGATGCAAGTTCAGTTCAAGGAAACCAAGGAAATGCTTGTCAAAGAACGTGAAAATGCAAAAAGGGCAGCCGAGCAGATCCCTATTGTACACGAAGTCCCCGTTATTGACCATGAATTGATGAACAAACTTAGCACTGAAAATGAGAACCTAAAGGTATGTCAACTGAAACTTTAGAGAGAGGTTTCTATTGTTGCTTTGTATGTTTATTAACTGAAGCTACTTGACGAGTTTTGATAATTGATTTTTTGAATATTAGACTATGGTTAGCTCTCTAGAAAACAAGATTGGTGAAACAGAAAGAAAATATGAAGAGACAAATAAACTTAGTGAGGAGCGGTTGAAGCAAGCGATGGAGGCAGAGTCTAAAATCGTTCAGTTGAAGACTACTATGCAAAGGTTGAATGAACTTGTAGGCATTTGTAGCTTAAATTGATAAATGTGTAAAAGTGTTATTGTCATACAGAAACATTACTCATCACTGGGTCTTTTGGCTATTAGGCTTGAGGAGAAATTTTTTGACATGGAATCTGAGAACAAGATTCTTCGACAGCAGGGCCTGTTAACCCCTGCCAAGTGGGTTTCAGATCATTCACCTAGTCTGGCTTCCAAGGTACTTACCAGGGCCATTCTTCTCTTCCTTTTGACCAATACTGTTAACAAGCTTGAGACACTGTTTTTGTACTTTCAGATAGTTGAAAATGGACACTATCTCAATGATGAAAATCACACTAATGTAAGACATGATTTTGTAGTCATTAAGCTGCATCACTTGCAGGATTCTGTCAAACTCTAATTACTTGTGAGATTTCAGGATGCACTGAGTTCCACACCTTCTAAAAATTATGAAACCCCTGACAGCAAGTTGAGGAGACCTCCTATTGATCGACAGCATGTATGTGATTATGTGGATAGTTTGGATTATCGATTTCTTAATTCCTGATGGAGAAAGTTTTGTCAAATGAAATCTTTGTTGACCTTGCTACAGGAGGATGTTGATGCACTCATTGACTGTGTGATGAAGGATGTGGGCTTCAGCCAAGGAAAGCCTGTTGCAGCTTTTACCATCTACAAATGCCTTCTCCACTGGAAATCTTTTGAAGCTGAGAGAACTAGTGTGTTCGATCGTTTGATTCAGATGATTGGTTCAGCTATTGAGGTGAGTACTTGTGAATGCTAGTTATTTTTATTAACTTGGACATGTTTCATGTATATTTAAGAACTGAAGACTTGAACCAAGAAACTTGAAAAGGTTGGACAGTAATTTCCTGACTGCAGTAAAAAGTGATTACCTGCTTCTGTACAGTTCAGGAGCTAAACATCCATTTAAGTATGAAATGGAGATAAAAATCCATTATCTTCAATATTTTTACAGTGAAAGCAATTTTGCAGTTGGTATCAGCATTGATTAGGAAATGAAAAAACCTTCTCATAGCATTCCTATTTAATTTCTAAACCATTGTGAGGGGGAAGTTAATATGATATAGATCAACATATTTACCTATATCGCCTCATTTGGGAATGTCAACAATGTATGTGTTCTTTCTTATTAGGAATTTATGATCTCATGTATGGCGTACCAAATCAATCTTGCTTAACTGAAACCTGGGAAAATACCAATTCATGATTTTTTGAAGTTGTCAGTGGGAGAGGCAAACAGATTTTGGTGGAGTCACTAGCTATATCTCAATATTTTCTCTTGAATATAAGTTCCTGAGCTTCATATTTTAACAAGATACCTTAGGTTTCTGATTCTTGTCTTGGAATGAGCTTCCGTTTTGAAGTCATCTGGAAGTGTGTTGCTTTAGAGATGAAACTAGAAATCAGAGACCTGTAGATGGCAATAAAGATTTGAGGGTTGAAAAAGGAAGTTATAAATCCTAGTGTATTGAAGCAGGTGGGACTGCATTTCAGCATGAGAATCACAGAAAATATTAGTTGCAGCTTTTGAATATTTTATTTTCGCCTATATTTGTATAATTCAGTTAGCTGCTTTATATTGTTCCGTCAAACCATCATCAACAACTATAGGACGTTACCTTTTAACGTGAAATACTTCTTGATGTAGGAAGTCCTTGTGTTGTATTTTGCTGGAGAAGTGTTTAATAATTTTACCGAAGTAGCAGTTTCCAGATATTAAATTTATTAACATTCAAACCTGACCCGAATTATGAATTTGATATCTTTTCATCCGAACTAAACTTGATACACTACATTTACGGATTAACTTAATGTTCTGTTTTAGAGGCAACTTCAATCATTATGAAACATGGAAAAGGAATATCAGTGTCTAGTAAACTTCAACATAAGTTCCATCATCACTAAAACGCAGAATAGGATAATTATCTGTCAGTTTGTGCTTTCTGCTGAATGGTTTAAATCGTCATCCATGAGACAATGAGTAAAGGGGAAACAGGACTACCACCTTCTTTTGTCAAATTTTTGAAGGTTGATGCCACACTTAGGACCATCCTGAACTTGAAGAATAACAAAGTATCTACTGATTGCAGAATCAAGAAAGCAATGACCACATGGGATATTGGTTGTCAAATACCTCAACGTTGTTGTTCTTAATCCAAAAAAGTCTGAAACCAGGTGGTGCAGTTGGTGCTACTCCTACCCGCAAACCACAACCTCCGACATCTCTATTTGGGAGAATGACAATGGTATTGAAGCTTTTGAATTTTCTTTAGTTCTTGTTTAAGCTTGATTGTAGTCCTGTCATGAGTAGTAGTTATCAGTGTTATCAAAAGCAAAAAGCGCAAAAGGTCTGCTGAGGCTTTAAGTGCAAAATGCGAATAAACCGCAGGCTTTAATGAAAAAAAGCGCAAAGGCAGAAAATATACAAATATATTTATATATATGTTTAGTTCAAGATTTATAATTATAAGCATGAATGACAAAATATGAACAAATAAATTGAAAAATAATTATGACAAAGTGATATCAATTGTTTAGTGTCGCCTCTTCAAAAGAGGCTCGTTGGCAAGGAAAAGTATGCCTTAGACAATTGATGTCGACACTGAAGCACACATTAAGTGACGTGAAGCGCTCAACACGTTTTGAGCCTTGCTTTAGGGCTTAAGCGTGCTTTAAGCACGCCTTTTATAACACTGATAGCTATAGCAGTTCGACTCTCATGTATATTCTTTCTGTTTATGCTGTGTTGTTTTCAGGGATTTCGTTCGTCGCCTTCTGCTGTCAATCTAGCTGCAGCTGCATTGGTAGTGCGCCAAGTTGAAGCAAAATACCCTGCTCTGCTTTTCAAGCAGCAGCTTACAGCGTATGTTGAAAAGATTTATGGAATTATTAGGGATAACTTGAAGAAGGAGTTGGGATCACTCCTTTCCTTATGCATCCAGGTTTGTTGAAATATTCTCTCAGCAATCCACTACTGCATTTGGAAGAGCTTTCTGGTCTTTCTTTTTGGCTTACCACTTCCAAGTTCTCAATGCTCTTAAAGGTTGTTGCTTAATTGTGAATCCCTTTCCACTAAATTTTACTCTTATGTAAAACTTTTTAGATTATCATAGTTTTTGTTTGTAAGAAGAGATTCATGGCTAATAAATATTTGAAATATTGTGAGTCATGGGTATTAGGTCGGAGTCTATACAGGAAAATATTTAAATTTTTCTTTGTATTGTTTTTTAGGAGAATGCTTGACATTCTGAAAGTTCTTTTTTGTTTTCGTTTCTCTTGTCAAATGAATAAATTTATTGCGTTATCCATGTTTCATGAAAAAATGATTTCATGCGGCATATCAAGTCCTATAAGTATTCAGTTAGTATTCCCTTTGAATTTCATCATGAGTAAACCAGGTCATGTGGTAAAATTCTCTTTTAATGAATACTGTTTACCCCTTTTGGTCAATATTATTCCTTATAATGTACCCAGAAAAAAAGAAGGATCATTTGCTCTAGCCATACAAATTAAAGTTTTTCACAATTAATATTTTAGGTTATTGAGTATAGCTCTAATTCAATTAAGAATGTTATCCATCTCTCAAGTCAATACCTATATACTTGTGCTTTTATTACTTGACGATCTAAGATTTGAGAAATATAACTTATCTGAAATGAGATGCATGTATTTATAACATTTTAGGTTATTTGGTACAATAATATTTATAAGTCACTAAACTTATCAAATAAAATAAATAAATAATATTTGTAAGTCACCAAAGAAAACCATTGTTTAGCTGTAAGTTATAGTGAACGTTTTAAAAAGATAAAGGAATGAAATAAGCTGGAACAGATTTGCATTGTTTTTGGCTTGAAAGAAACCACACCACAGATGTTTTGATGGTGTCTCAACTCCTATTAATACCCTGAAAGGAAGATGTTAAGCTACCCTATTTAGTTGGGCTAATCTTTCCCATGTAAGTAGCGCCGATTTGTTTTGGAATTTGTCAGCTCCTTAGTCTTATAATAGTTTTTGTCTATTTTTCAGAGCAGACTTTTTCACCCCATTTTGTAATATATGCATCTTCTTGATGCCTTTAATGATATATTAAAAAAATTGCACTGTTTTTGTTGATAAGGTAATATTGTGTTGATGTATGTGGGGTGTTAGAGCAAAATTGCATAATGTGTCAATGGTCCTTTAAGGCTGAAGCATTGTGCTTAGCAAATAATAAAGCAGCAGGATGCTATCCATGAATAGGTATCACTACGGGTATGCAAGCTGCTGAAGGTGAGATGAATGTTATCATAATAAAATCTGTTACTGCACCCACTTATGATCCGCTTTGATCTGGGTCAAAAATCTCACTCCTCTTAGCATCAACTATATGAGTCACTTCAATGCGCGCTTAGGAAAACACTCGTGCCTTCTAAGGCGCACCAACCAGAGCTATCTCCTGGGAACTCCTCCTCTAGTGAAGAGGTACTAACATCGGTCCTATTGTGGAAAAGGAAGGTGCCATCCCTTCTTTCTCGCACAATCACGATAGCTGTGCAGTTGAACATTTGAGTTATGGAGAAACTGAGTATCTAACCTTATGTACTTTAAACTTCTTCTGATTACATATTTGAGTGAAGAATTGAAGTTTTGTTGCCTAGAGCATAAATATGTGTGTGTGTGTATATATATATAGTTCTCACTCTTTTAGAGAACCTTTTTGGACCAGCAGCTGTCTTCTCCATTGATATGTAAATGAGTAAACACCTGCTTCTTTTCTTTTGTGGTTGTTTCTTGAGATTGTTCGAATTTAGCACTAGATTTTCCCATTCCCTTTTTAGTTTTAGTTTAGCTTTGTGGTCTGAGTTGGACTAAATTTGTCAAATGTAGCCTTCTTTGTGCATAGCAATAGTAATATGTTGAAATTCAGGCACCAAGGACTTCCAAAGGAAGTTTGAGAACTGGGCGATCCTTTGGCAAAGACTCTTCAACAAATCATTGGCAGCGGATAATTGAATGCCTCAACTCTCTTCTGTGTACATTGAAAGAAAACTTTGTATGGATCTCATAACTTTTTTCTTTTACCAAATTTCCAAGAAAAGCTAATGCTTGCGGTTTATATATATATCTATGGATGTTTGGTGTAAAATTTTAAAACTAAATTTTGTTGCTTTTAGGTGCCTCCAATTCTTGTTCAAAAGATATTTACTCAGACCTTCTCTTACATCAATGTACAACTGTTTAATAGGTGAGTGAGTTTTGTTACTCTAAGTTGTGTTCTTATTATATGCTAGTTGTGAAATGCTCATTCAGCTAAATATTGCAATTTGCAGTCTTCTTCTCCGAAGGGAGTGTTGTACATTCAGTAATGGTGAATATGTTAAAGCTGGGTTAGCTGAGCTAGAGCTATGGTGCTGCCAAGCAAAAGAAGAGGTTAGTTTGGCATGTTTAATTTTACATATTGCTACACATGGCTCATTATTGTCAGCTTTATTGAAAAAGAATTTGAACTCATTTCTTTTTGTTCTTTAATTGCAGTATGCAGGTTCCTCTTGGGATGAACTCAAACATATTAGACAAGCTGTTGGGTTCTTGGTATGTTAATTTCTTTTACCGCAGTTTAGAATTTAGAAATATAGCTGCATAAATTGCCACACATGGTGAATGTCTTGGTAGTTGAAGGCCCTGGATGTCAATTTTTGACTTCTTTTTTCTGTACACCCCATGTGTGGTTTTGCTTGATCTTTTGAATTATTGTCCATTAGGTTTTTCAAGTTTCACGTGAAATTCTTTTGATGATGCTAATAGTTTGTTAACATGATGAAAAAGATCCCAGCATACAAGTTGGTTACAAGCAGTTACCTGATCAAAAAATAAAAAAAGTTGTATACAAGTGATTTTGTGAAAGTATCCACCAAGTTGACATGGATAATTATGTAAAGAAGCCCCTTGACAATTTATATAGTGTTGAATGTAAAGTGCATAGACTAAGCTATTGAAATTTTCTCGAGCCTTTTAGCTTATCACTAGTTCATATTTTCTTCTGTTGTATTACAGCTGTCATAGACTTTTAGTTGTTGCCAGATAATTGTTGCTCATTTTCCCGTTTAGAATTTGTTCATGTCTACATTTTTATATGTCAAGTGCAACTCAGAATTGATATCAATTTTTGGGTTCGCTTTTATGTAATGCAACAACTGATGTAATTTCCCTTTCCTGTTTACTTGTCCGCAGGTTATACATCAGAAATATAGAATATCTTATGATGAGATCACCAACGACTTGTGTCCTGTAAGTCTCTTTTCCTCTTCAGCATTAGCTCTGTAACTAGTCTTCTTTTCTGTTGCCATTTAGATCGAACAAATTCTTTGTCAAATTCTGCTCTTATTATTCACTTGAATTTAACGTACATCACTCTAGGTACTCTTATTTCTCTCTAAATTTCTTTCTTTTGCAGATTCTTAGTGTCCAGCAACTCTACAGAATCTGTACGCTCTATTGGGATGACAACTATAATACACGAAGTGTTTCCCCAGATGTAAGATATACATAGTGATGGCTTTTGTCTTATTACCGTTCTACAGTACGTTCTCACCCGAGCATAGTTGAATTTCTTTTAAAATTTCCGTCTCGCTGCTACAGGTCATATCAAGCATGAGGGTGTTAATGACAGAGGACTCAAACAATGCCGAGAGCAACTCTTTTCTGTTGGATGATAATTCAAGGTGAGAAACTATCCTCCGTGTTTGAATATTTATCATCCACTGAGTCAAATATTAGACAAGAAACATGATCATCTAATCTCCGCTATCCTATCTTTCGCTCGCTGTACCCTGTTCTTTAACCTTCCTCTTTCCTTGAGAACTTGGTATCCCCAGAGAGATACTGCATATCAACACTTGAATTTTTAAGAGACAATACATAATTACTCACCTCAACTTGCCCTCTTTTGCCAACTGCACACCTTAAGTTTGTAGGGGTCCTATGATCCCCAGAAGCTTGCGCGAATTGGAATTAATTCCCCTTATTTGCTGATGTGGGACAGAGAGTATTAACTCAACTTGAGGCGTACGAGTAAAAAACAATGCCAAAAATACAGCTTATGGCCTGAATACACCATATTTTTAAATTAAAAACAATATTATCCAAATATGAGTGCGCCAAATGTCATTCTTCTTCTTACCTACCCAAATCCAGTTCAACTCCAACTCCATCAGCTTTGAGGTCAGAGCCACTTCCAGAAATAGCCGCTTCCTTTTCTGTCTAAAATCCAAACACCTAAACCCAGCTCAAATATTGTATATGAGGTGTGATCAGACCCAAGTCAATCTGCAGAAATCACATTCAAACAAAAACTTGATGAAATGATTTTAGGTCCTTTTTAATGATAAAAGAGAGAATGGCATAGATGATTCAAGTCTTTTGATAATGATAATGGGTGGTTATGGTGGAAAAACAATGAGGATAAAGATGGCTGTGTGTGGGGGGTTTTTTTTTGGGGGGTGGGGTGCGGGGTGAGAAGTAAAAATGAAACAAATATCACTTTCTGGAGAAAAAGAGGAAAAATGATGTGGAAAAACGGGTGGTGGGGGTGGAAGGGTGGTGGTGCAATTTTTGGAGTTACATTGCGCACGTTAAATCTGGTTTTTCGTCTCTTGGGGTGCCTTATTCTCCATTAGTTCTATCAAGTTCTTTTCTACTTTTTATCATCCTTGTTGAAAACTCTTTTGGCTAGTGATATTGTTTTGACAATTAATCTGTTTCAATCATTCAAATTCTTTGTGTAATTAAAACCAAAAGTATATAATTATTTGCTCCCCGACAAATATCTGAAAGTGAACTCCATTCATTTGACCTGCAAATTGTGCTTTTACACAGAGCCCGTGTACACTAGGTTAGGAAACTATCTAGGACTTTTCTTCTTTAAACTTATCTTTGAATTGCCAGTGACAACTTTCTGTTATTGAAATTTGTCAGATTCACTGTTATGTTAGTACTTATCTTTGAGTTGAGGCACGAACATATCTTTTTAATGCAGCATCCCGTTCTCTATTGATGAAGTCTCAGAATCACTTCAAGTGAAGGATTTTGCAGATGTCAAACCTGCAACAGAACTTATCGAGAATCCAGCCTTCCAATTTTTACACGAGTGAGGCCTAGGAGCCTCGAGTGTTTCGTGCATTATAGTTACAGATTTGTTGAAAATGTCCTAGGTGGATATATTCAATTTGTTGTATATTCATTCTTCTTTTTCCCTTCCAATTTTTTACCCAATATAGATTGCTATAAAATATATTTTTTCCTTGTGTTTATAATTGTAATTCCTATAGCATAAGGTTCAGTCAGCAGGTAGTCAAATTTTGTATTTGTTTTGGTGCAAAGAGCAGCAGCGTCATTCTTTTATCAGGAAAATAGAAGGCAAAGTATGTTGGTAATAGTGATGGGTGTAAAACTTTTGTATTCTGTCCACATTTCATTATGTAATGAAACAGAAATATTGAACTCAACTATGATCTTATGAGAATCACACCCAAGGTTGATTTTGTACATTGTGTTGCATCTTTAAGCTTTATTATTCATTTCCTATCTGCTGGCCCGTTTGATTCAGATTTGCCCTATGTAAAATCCATTAAAGGGGAAAATGTTTCCTGCTAGAGGTTTTCCATTATTCAGTTGATATTCAAATGACATTGAGACGAACTTTGAGGAGTACGAAAGGTTGCTCTAAAAACTTACAAGCAGAATGGGGTTATTTGCCATTTATGTCAAGTCATTCTTATTTGTTAGTAGTTTATCTACCATTGATGGTTGATTGCTGGAGTACCCAAGTAGTGTTAATGGCTGTGTTGATTAGTTGGAGAGTTCACTCATGGGTAAGATATTGAAATTTTCTTCTCTTCCGATTCTTGTCCTTATTGTTAGGGAAAATAGTAAAAAATGTTTTTAGGGAATCATAAATGGTTCAAACCTACCCTTAAGGTAGCATGGCGTGACAGTTGACGAGTCATTTAATTTTGGCCTAATCTATACGCAGCCCCCTTAAGTATGCACGATTTTTCAGTTAGCCACCTCAAGTGGACATTGTTCCATTTTGACACCTCAAGTGGCCTTCAAGTGTGCCACTTTGGCATCTTTTGCCTTGTTGGCAAAGCGCGTGTGAAACACTCTGCAAAGGCACGTGGAAGCCTGTTGTTTTGCTGATATGGCATATAAATGACCCCCCAAGGGTAATATACCCATATTTCATCTTCTTCATTTCCAAATCAAATTTTAACCCTAATTTGTGACTCCTCTTAGAATTCTTTTTATGAAAAACTTCTCTATTCTTCATCTTGTGTAATTTTTCAAAAGTAAAAACTTTTTATTATTTTATTCGAATTGAATTGGACAATGCCGAGCTCGTCGTCCATGGCTTTTTGTGAAAAAGATTATCGCTATTGTAAATGTGGTAATGAAGCATTACTAAAGACTTCTTGGACTTAACAAAATCCCAGTCATAGATTTTTTACGTGTAAAAATTCGAAGGTAATGTTTTTTACTTCTTAACTTAATAAGTCGATTAATTATTGATTTTGTAATTATTTTTGTTATTAATTTTGTAGAAATGAAACGGGTGTGATTACTTTGATTGGTATGAAGAACGACACTCTTCACAAGCAAATAGGGTGATTTGGGGTTTGTTGAAGAAAGTTAAGTCCTTTGAAGATAAAGAAAATCGAGCTAGAAGAGATAATATTGTTGGTGTCGTTGCTACTTGTTTGTTGTTGTGGGGAATATGGATATTAAAGCCAAATTGTTGAAGTTTGGCATTGAAGTTTTGATGGCCTTGAAGTTATGATTGCCTTCCTAGTGTTGAAGTTGCAAAATGACTTAAATTTCTTCTTGTTAGGTTTCGTTTGTTGATGTAATGTTGGTCTTGTAAGAATGTTACATTTTGATGAAATGAAATGTTTTATATCTACTTTTAGCTTTTGTTGTCTGTTGCGATTCTTTGTATGTTTTAAAGTTGCTTGGAATTATTCATTCTCATTCTTCAAAAGTTGGTGTGTATTGAATGCTGGAAAAATTTGAAGCACCTGCTGAGATGGTTGTCGATCCAGCAACTGGAGAAATAGCAGGAGAAGTTGCAGCATTAGTCCTGAACAACATCAGTTAGTCCTGAACAGCTGTAGCATTAGTCCTGAACAGCTGCAGCATTCATCCTGAACATCTGCAGTGTTAAATCCTTCACAGAGACACTCAACATCAGTTTTCAACACCATTTTAAGTCCTAAACAGCAAGTACCTTGTGGTTTCTTCTCAGTTCTTCCATTAGTAACAAAACAAAAACAGTCAGCTAAGTTATATGCTCCATATTGAGTTGATATCAACACCAACAACAACTAACTTATACGCTTCTATTGCGCTGAAAACAACACTAGCAACTTCATCTATACACTCCATATAAAGCTGAACGCAACAACAACTTCAGCTATACGCTCCAAACTGAGCGCAAACAAACACCAACAAGTTAATAAATATGCTCCATATTGAGCTCAAAGAAACACCAACAAGAAGTTCATAAATATGCTCCATATTGAGCTTCAGTTAACACTAATTAATAATCCAAAAAACATGCTCCATATTGGAGCTCGCAGTTTGCATGATACTACTTAAAGAACCTGAATTTACAGGTTTCAAAAACTAAAGAACCAGAATGTTTACTTCAATAACTAAATTGATTGTTTGGTACTGCAAATTACATATCAGACTAAAATGCTTCTTCTGGACTACTTCTTCTTCTTTTTGTTGGTCAGCTGCTGCAATTGATTAGTGGTGACAACATCTTTGTTTTTTCATTTCAAGCCTCTAGGCTTATAACCAACATCAACCCTGTAGAACTTGCATTCTTGTAAGTTGTACCACTTTGTAGGTTCCTTTGACTTGATGTCCTAGGCTATTTTTTAAAAGAAAAAAGAAGGATCAATAAACATTATATATATGCCCTTTATTTTTAAAGAAATAATGTGAGTTAACTTACATTCAGTATTTGGGTTCCCCTTGCATTAGTGTAGATTCCAAATCCAACATTGTTTGACCTTTTTGATCCACCTTCAACAACATACTTTGTGGTTCCAACTCTTCCCCTTTTCTGCCCAATAATTACTCTACTTCTAGGAGGTAGTTGACTCTTGATTCCTTCTGTAATAGGAATTCTTGTATCACCACAAAAGGTAGATGTTATAGCTTCTTTCAATCTTCTAACTCTGCTTGTATCACCACAAAATGTAGTTGAAGATGCAGGTTGACTTGAGCTACATGATGCTGATTTTTTTAAGGTTGAAGGTACAGGTTGACTTGAGCTACTTGATGTTGATTTTTTTGAGGTTGAAGGTGCAGGTTGGCTTGAGCATTTAGGTTGGCAACTTCTTTGTGAATTTTGACCACTAAACTGAAATCCTTGGCTATGTGCTTCTACATTGGGATCAGGAATTTATAAAATCATAGCACACTAGTTAATAAGTTATAAAATCAAACTAAAAAATAAACTTCTAAAATCAAATAAAAGTGAGTGATTTACCTTGCAAAATCTTTTGTTATGGCCTTGTTGATGACACTTGGAGCATGTTATTTTTCCACACTTTTTGGACATTTTTCTAGATTTCTTTACTGGTTCCCCTTTGCCTTTCTTTCTATTTTTTGTAGGTCTACCTGATATTTTTTAAGGTTGAGGGGGCTCAATCTTTGGATTATTTATCTCAGGCCACATCTTCATATTGGAGATTGGTTGGATAAAGTGATTATAAGCCTTCAAGAAGGTTTCCTTCTTATACCAATGTTTCATATAAGATTCAGGCTCTTTTTCAACATGATACAACACACAAATGACATGTTGGCAAGGAATGCCTCTCAACTGCCAAGTTCTACAACTACATGACCTATTAGTCAAGTTCACAGTATGCCTATACTCCCCTTCTCCAACCTCAAATCTAACATCAACATTCCAAAACATCTTGCAAGCCCTAGCCCTATCCTTATTCTCCTCCAAAATAAGTCTAGCCATAGGTTCAATATCACATATCCAAGTATTGGAAAACTTAATCATATCCATAGTTCTACTCATGATTTTTCTCCTAATTTCCTCCAATATGGTAATGATAGATTTATGTCTAGGGACTACGATCCATGAATTAAAGGTCTCACACATGTTATTCTTAACAGCATCACACTTACAATGCTCTTTAAAGAATGCCCTAACCCATGACTCCCTAGGATAATGCAGTAAATCACCAATGATATCATTACCTTTCGTACCAAGTTAGTTCATGTAATCTAGTTCTTCTTTGAATTTTACTTCAAAACTTGCCTTTGAGCATTTCCAAAACTATTTTTTTTCTCTCTTCTCCCTTTCACTCTTGACTCTAGTTAGCCCAGATGTGTCTAGCACATCTTCTAATTTCAGCATTTGGTAACAATTCAAGAACAACAACATGAAAACCCTACACAAAAAAAAAATAGTTAAGGTACTTGACAAAGAATTTCTATTTATAATTAACTGACAGTTAAAAAAATATCAAATATTACCTTTTGCATATCATCCATCATAGTAAGACCTGCTCCAGTACCCAACTGCAGATCCTCTTTCAAGTAGTTGACAAAAAAACTCCAACTATGCTTGGTTTCCTTGTCCACAATAGCCCAGGCTTTAGGAAACATCTGATTGTTTCCATTCTTCCCAACTGCAACTAGAAGTTCACCCTTACAGGCACCCTTTAAGAAACATCCATCAAACTCTATAATTCTTCTACATCCTTCCATCCACCCTTTTTTTAATGCATCAAGACACACATAGAAATAAATAAATAGATTTTTACCTGGGATAGTTTCACTGTCCATTCTCAGCCAAACAGAACTGCCAGGATTGGTTTGTTTGATCATCTCACCATAATCACATAATCTTGGAAATTCTAAGTTTCAGTCCCCCATGGTATCTCTTAGGACCTGTAACTTTGCCCTGTAATAGATTGTTCTACCCACATATAATCCCAATTTTTCTCTGCACAATTCCTGTATTTCCCAAATTTTCAAAGATGGTTGTTTACTTATTTCATCCCTGAATCTATCAGTAGCAAACTTAATTGTACACATCTTATTCTTGTTTGATGTTGTACACTTATGCACTGGATTATATTTCTTAATCAAAAAATTACCAGAGTTTCTGTCAAGTGCACCATAACACAACTAGTTGCATTTTGTCTTGAATTTGCACTTAGCCCTTACTCTATGAGCTTCATTAGGTCTTAAGACAATCTGAACCCTATTTTCTACTGTATAACTCCCCAAAGCTTTTATAAATTCCTTAGGACCATTAAAAATCATACCAAGTTCAAAAACAACAACAACACAATCATCGTCAAATCTAACTTTATTACTTCTTCTTCTTCTTGGGAAATCAACACCAACAACGGCATCCTCATTTAACAAATCAGTGCTATCAATACTATCACAGTCTGAACTATCAATATACTCTTCATTACCTCCTAATCTACCCACCTATCTATCTTTCTTATTCCTGACAATGTCTTGAAAATCTTTATCAATACCAGCTTCACCTACTGGTATTTCTTCTCTTGCTTTGGATTTTTTTCTTTGAATTTTTTTGCTTCTACTTTCAGACCTAAAGGCTCTCAACTCTTCATCAATGTATGAATCATCCTCATCAAGGATATCATCACCATTCAGATCTGGTTCACTACTGGAAAGATCTGTTTCATCACTATTCAGATCTTCATTAAGACTTCTATTTTCATTCTCATCACTGCCTATATCAACTTCATCATTAGACTGTGGCCCTACTAAAAGAGGCAAAACATTTTCCACAACATCAACATCTTCATCAATGTCATAAAAAATATACACATCAAGCTCATCACCATCTTTTAACTCCTTTACAAACTCTAGTAATTGACCATCAGAAGTGATTTGAACTAAACCACCACCATCTATATGTTGACAATAAAACCCCTTAACTTTTGAGTACCCAAGATATTTGGTGTAGGAAAGAAATTCAACAAGACTGAAATGGTTTTTATCAATGGCAACATCAAAGATATCTACCTCACCTTTATAACTAAGATTAGGGTTGGATACAATTATTCCCCCGTGATGAAAATAAGTCAAAATATAGCTGTCCATTTTTGTAATAAATCCCTAAAGATTCTGCTAAAAAAAACCTAAAATACCCTTAAATTAAAAAGTACCAAAATAACCCTATATTATCACTGAAATCTCCAACATAAGCCCTATATCATGAAATCCCCAAAAAGGCCACACAAAAAAAACCCATAACTTATAACTGAAATCACAAAAAGCACCAAAAAAATCTAAATCGATAAATTCAACCCAACACTATAATTTCAAGCGGGAAACGGTTCAAGTAGCCAGGAAAAATACAAACTTAAAGAAAAAGTTTAGTTTGACCTTCAATTTCTTCAAGTAAACTAGATTTCTTCAAACTCGTCACTGAAAATGAATCAGCGCTTTTATGCAAGTATTGCACCTGCAAAATACACCATAAATAGTTACAAATCACTAACATTAAAAGATGAATCGAAGAAAAACTGAAAAAAATGGCAAAACGTACAAAGGGGAAAGTTTATGGTTTCAATCGGAT
Source organism: Capsicum annuum (assembly GCF_002878395.1). Taxonomy (NCBI): domain Eukaryota; kingdom Viridiplantae; phylum Streptophyta; class Magnoliopsida; order Solanales; family Solanaceae; genus Capsicum; species Capsicum annuum. The sequence continues at coordinate 77,418,414 of NC_061119.1, read as the reverse complement.
TTTGGAAATTGATTTGGTATTTCCTTTGTTTCCCCCCTTTTAGTGGATCAGGATGACATAGAAAGCTACTCCTAAGTGGAACATTTTAATTGGCATGCAAAATCCATGTGTATGGATTGAAATACACGCGCCCAAGTTTTCTTTTAATTATGAAAAAAGGTGCCAAAGTGGCACACTTGAAGGCCATTTGAGGTGTCAAAATGGAACAATGTCCACTTGAGGTGTCTAATTGAAAAATCATGTGCACTTAAGGGGGATACGTATGGGTTTGTCCTTTAATTTTTATCCTCTCTCCTATAATCGAAATAAGCATATTTTTCATCCTTTAAGCTAAATGGCCCCTATTGTATATAATTTGAAAGATATATCGTTTCTCCTATTTCTCTTCAATCCATCCACCTCTTGATTGTTGATAAAATCAATTTGCTGTTGCTTTTCAAACTCAAATTGTTGTTAGAGTATTGATTTCATAAGATTTGGATGGCGAATCGGATCAAAAAGATAGCTACCATTATTGAACAATCTTGAAGAAGAGCTTGAATTTCAATCATGATCTCTATGAGAAATTTGAAATGGATGTTGTGAATACTTATTGGAAGTAATCTCAGATTCTCCCCCCACAAATTGAAGTCATTTGTGGAGATGTGGATATATTTTAAACAAGAATTTGCAACTAGATAAAATTTATCCATGCAGTTGACGAGATAAATACATTTTTATATAAAGTGGATATATTTTTGTACACTTTTGTACAAGATAGATAATTGCTTACTTGAGTTTATATATATTATTGTATACAAATATATAAAATGGTATAGATGTTGTTACAAAAAAGTTATGCAAATAAATTAAAAAATTAATTATGTAGGCGTAAAGTATTGTCTTTATTTTTGTATTTTTTTTGAAAAGATGGACGCTGATGGCATGTTTAACATATGCAAATCGGATGGAAAATGATATTTTTGATGCCGAATGAGTTAGTAACACATAAGAATCTGTCCTTCGGAGGAATCTATCCTTGGGAGAAAAACAACTGTTGAAAACTGTTGCTAATACCATGTATGCTAAGGAGCAAAAGGAAATTTGCCCAAGAAAGAACTTATGACTAATCATTAACTGGTTGGTAAGACAATAACTTTCGAAGACACCTACAGTCCAGGAGGATACAACCAAACTGAAACTAAGACATGCCTAATATCCTACGGGAAATGATAGTGGACTAATGTTACAACCCAAAACTCTAACATGATGACACTTATTGCCTCCTCTTCCCTTCGCCCCCCTCCCCCCACCATAGGTAAGCTAAATCCAACACATATATATGAACTGAACAAGATAACAAGTGAAAGAAACATAAATAATACTAAAATTCAAAGAGTCTTATAAAACATAGAAAAAAAAGTACAACCATTTAACAAAAATCCAAGGTTTGATAGTCACAAGTCCACGCATCTATGAATACGAAATATATAATAAGTAATTTTACTATATTTAAAATGCGAATGGAAGCATAAAAAGGAGGATAAAGGAGAATATGCTAATCACTGAAATCAGTAGTTGCTACATCGTAGATCTCTAGAGAGTATAATTCACCAAGACCACATAATCAACATCCAAGGACCATTGGCTCAGTACTTGCATCTAAGGTATAATAAATAAATAAGTGTGAATAACAATCACATGTACTCAATTGTATCTTCGGTTGAGTTAATACACGATGATGAGAATCATCAAAATCACTACTACCACTATAATCTTTGATACACCTGCACACAATAAGGTCACATCTTGGCTAGCAGATAGTAATAACAATAGGAAGTTGACACACTACAAATCAATAATTTCTCAATCCGAACAATAGCAACAACTCAAAATTCACTATATACAACAACATTGAAGCCAATCTAATGGATATAATAAGATGAATGCAATATAATGCAATGTATGCTATAATATACACCTGCTACTTTGTATAGCTAGCTGGATTCATGAGGGCTTGCAAGGTCCAAAGACCCACCTGAAATAATTTTGCATTGAGCAAATATCTACCTGAAACAATTTTCATCAAGCATGCAAATCATGAATCTTCCTGGAACTATTTTTCATTAGTCCATCTGGAACAATTTCTCATTGGACATGCAAGTCAAAATCAGTAAAATTCACCAGAAACACTTTTTCATCGGACACGTAAGTCATGAATCAATAAAATCCACCAAAAATACTTTTCCATCGTGTATGCAAGTCATTTTAAATAAGTCTTTCTTAAAATTATTATTTTCATAGTACCATGATACGAATATGAGTGAGTATGCATGAACAAATAACAATGAACAACACAAATATCTCAATTTAGGATCACAAGGCCATACTCAACTCAACAACACCGATTAAAAGCTTAAAATTCATCAATCTAGATCAATAATTCAAATCTTGCTTATAAGGGGAGCATACCATCAATATCAATACCTATCAATATGGGTGTTCATGATTCAGTTTTGATCGGTTTTTGATTAAAACCATAACCAATTCAATTTAATCAATTTTTAAAATCCTAAAATAAAATAAAATTAAATAAAATACAAAATCACTGATTTGATTCTTGTCGTTTGGTTCGATTGTTGATTTATGATTAGCTAATGATAAATCGATAATAGTAAGACAATGGGATATGAGACAACTATTTCAAATAAACGTTATAAATCAATAACCTTCTCTCTAACTATCACAGGTTGAATGTATATGAATCTTCTATTATTTTTCAATACTATTCTCAACTTTTAGCATGTTTACATTGCATAATTATAGAGACTCTTTTCTTCACATGTCTAATATCCGTAGAAGTAATATACATCTTTAAATAGAAAGGTCAATCTTTAAATAACCAAAGGGACAAGCTGTTGAAGAGTAGATGAATGTCTTCATAAAGAAAATAAAAAACTGACAGTACACCATACCACATATATAAGATTAGATAATTAGACTTAGAGTGTTGAGTTTGGACATACTGTTTAAGATATGAGATTTAGAAATATTTTATTACATGTGAAATAAATAGACTAAAATCAAACTAATGATAACAAGATATAAAATATTTGTAATTATCAATGAAAAACTAAGATTATATAATCAAATAATTATAAACTTATGTATATAATTTATCGGTTCAGTTTAATAGAACCATAATCAAATCAAATATTATCGATTTTTAAAATTTAAAATCAAACCAAATGAAATATCGATATTTTGATTATTTTGGTTTGATTTGCGGTTTGGTTTGGTTTTTAACCAAATCATGGACACTCCTAACTATCAAGGACAATAGAATTATTAATAGATTTTTCACATCACAATCTAACAATCAAGAATAGGAAAATATTCAAAACAAGTCACTAATTTTATTTTTAGCCTTTTACAATATATTGATGCCTGCATAGATGCTCGTTATCTCATATATACGGGATCCCATTCTCTATCCACATACAAAAAATTAACATATAACCACTTCAAAAAAGAGGCAAAGAAAGTCTCAACTTACCTTAAGAGGAGACGCAAAAATCAAATTGAAGTTTTTCCCTTTTGAATTACCTCCGAATGAGACTAATCCATCCAAATACAGATTCTACATAAGAATACAAAATCATAGACACTCATATTGCTATACTTAAATTTTGGGTTCAAAAAGTCAACCCTGACCTCACAAAGACGGTAAAACTAAAATTTTATTGAAATCAACTTATCCATAACATAAAGAGCTCAAATCTATTTTTTTTTTTCAAAACGAACTTCAAATTGACCTTGAAATCATCAAAACACTACTTCTTAACTTTACTGAGAATACCCAAATTTTTAAGATGAAAAATAAGATTCGAAGATGAAATTATGAAATAATTATTTGAAAATGTTAAAATATTGATTTAGAAACTTACTCAATGAAGAAATTTCAAAAATCTCCGTTTGAATCACCCAAAATCAAGTCACTAAGCTTAAAAAATTGAGATATGAAAAATAGAATGAAAAAAGAAAAGTGTCATTGTTTAAAAGACAGTGGTTTCGCATCTCCGAAGTTTTAGCAAGTGCGACTCTACAGGCGCAAAATTCCTTCACAACTGCAAAGGCCGCTGACCAAGAGGATCACCGCAGGTGCGATCCTTAGAAAAATTTCCTCAGCTGCAGACAGAAGTGGTCAAGGCTAGCCTGGCTAAGTTTAGCCAAAGTAAACCTTATCCACTTGTGCGAATACGCATGCGCATACCCAAAGTCGCAGGAGTTGCCACACCAGACACCAATAACTCAACTAAACTAAAACAACTCCCAAATTCGGAGTTGACCCTTAAACATACTTGGAATCAGATGAACACAAATCAACTATCCTACGAGGCTAAAATCAATGTTTTAGACTCAATGGCACCATCAAAATTATGAACAGTGGTCGTTATCAATGAATATTTTGAAGTTAACTCAATGCTCTAACTTTTCAACTTTTCAGCAAATTACTCAAAACACATCTAAATGCTTCGGGACCTAAACAAACAATTTTACGAACCCAAAATGATATTTTGGAGTTGACGGAATTCTTAGACAAGGTATAAATCATCAAATGTTGATCACCTCAAAACCTTCTAAAATGGAAAACTTGCATAAAAGCCAACTAGCCATCTCGGGAACTGTGCCACCCACCCCAAAGATCACAAATATCAAAGTACAACCTTGGGAAGAATAAAATGACCAAGACACATAAAGATTCAAAATTCAATATATGAATTATTACAGCTAAGGTGAATGTACCATTACAAGTATGGATACAATTGAATTCATAATTACTTTTATGTGGAGTATAAATATGTGCAAAAAATTATTAAAATAGACATGATCTCATAACGTTAAATATATTATGGATTCAATGCTAAAGATTAAAAGACGACACCCATAAAATTTAAATCCCAAATCCACCTATTAAAATAGGAAAATTTCCTTATTACTAATGTAGCTGCAGAAACTTTATAATGTTCAGTAGATCATAGGAATTTCTGTAATTTTCTGTAATCTATAGATTGTATAATTTTAAATCATTGCATAACATAGAAGTAGATTATCATACCTATAAGAACATACATAATCATTGGGTGGATAGGACAAGTTTCTAGTTAAATTTTCGGTAGTGTACTCCTCCGTTTCGTTTTAATTGACATTTTTTGTAAAAAATATTTGTTTCAATTAGTTGTATTTTTTATGAAATCAACAGAATTTTATTATATTCTTTCAATACTACCACTATCATTAAATGACTAAATAAAGTGTATATAATTAAATTTATATTTTCTAAGCATAATTAATATGACTAATTAGATAAAATAAACCTCTAATAACTATTTTCTTACTGAAAATGTCAAGTCAACAAGGACCGAGTATTCTGAAAGAAAAGAAATAATTTAATGAAAAAATATACATGTATTTGAAAATCAAGAAAGTATATATATTACATTTTCCGAATTGGTGTTTTAGGGGATCCATGAAGATGTTTCATATGCTTTTCTTAAATGCCTACAAAGAACTAACTGCACCCCCTCCATGCGCTCACCTTACTTAAAAATTTTGGGACCTTAATATCTATTCCTTTATATGGACCACCTTAGTTTCACACAGTGAGAGAAAAAATAAATCATGATTATAATCAAGAGTTTTAAAAATTAAGCAAATTTGTTGTCCCAATGCTAATTAGGTTTTGTTTAAACAATAACCTATTGATCTTGTCATGATATTTTATTCAGACATTAAAACTAAACATAATTTTAATTGAATGTCTCAATTCTCAACTCCTAATAAAATAAGAGTAATGTATGTTAGTTATCGTTACTCTCTACAGGGGCGGACCCACGTGGTATCCAGGGGGTTCACCCGAACCCCCTCGGCAAAAAATTACATTGTATATATAACGTAGAAAATTTATATTTATGTATATATATTAATTTTGAACCACCTGAAAACAAGATTGTTGGATAGCCTAGTGGTTCTATGTTTGCTTCTTGAGTCTCTACTTCAGCCCTCGGTCGTGGGTTCGATTCCCACTACCAGCGAAGGCTTATTTTTTTAAAATTTGTTTTGCATAGCTGCTATAGTAGCTGTCCTGTACAACTATAATAAAAAGCCCTCGATCGTGGGTTCGATTCCCACTACCAGCGAAGGTTTTTTTTTTAAATCTGTTTTGCACAGCTGCTATAGTAGCTGTCCTGTAGAACTATAATAAAAAAAAGGTCGCATGTACAACTGCTATACCTTGAAATTATATTTTGCTGATGTATTCACACATTTATATTTTTATTTTTTTTGAAATCCCTGAAATAAATTTCTGGATCCGCCACTGACTCTCTATTTCACTTGTAGCTAAATATTTAATTTCAAAACAACAAATCCTGTTTCTGTCATCACTACTTCTTTTCTTTACCAGGTGGTAAGAAGATGTATACAATATTTATGGAACATTAAATATTATAAATTGACACTATACTAGTTGAAAGAAAATTAATATATAAGTTAGGACACGTATTTATACTTTGAAGAGAGTGGCTTGTTGATAGTCAACAAAATCACAAAAATGGTCCTTATATTTTGTGGTAGATTTAAAATAAATTCCTTCAATATCACTTGAGTAGTTTTGGTCCTTTAAGTTTGCTAAAGTGAGCACTTTTGATCACCTTTAAATAAATGCCAAACTATGGTTATTATATGTAACTAGAACTATAAAATAAAAAATATTTAAGGAGAACTCGCATTTAGAAGTACATTTTTTATAGTTTATGCTATTTTTGGTATATTTCAAGAGTCTGGTGCAACATTTTGATACCCAATTTTTAGCTTTTTTTGTGCTTTGTGCAATCTTTTATATTGCAATTATGAAATTTTGATGAAAATTTCTGATGTTTTTGATTAAATCTTTTGTTTTATAATTTTAATTAAATTTAATTACAAGAGTTTGATAAATATATGAAAGACATCAAAAGTGCTCACTTTTGATAAACTCAAGGGGCCAAAAATTTTCAAGTGATACTTAAGGGTCCATTCAAACAATAAAAGACCATTTTTGTGATTTTCTCTGTACAATCCATTGTGCACAAACAGAGGTAAATTCAGAATCCGAACTCTCTGGGTGCCAAATAAATTTATCGATTAAATTAATCAGATGATTCATTTTTCGATATATAGGACAATTAATCAACCAATTAATAAAAAAAAGAGCAGTAATAAAATGACAAAATTTAAACTTTCAATAATATTACTAATATCATAATATCCATAATTCATTACAATAGCCCGCGATGAGTTTTCATATTCTGAAAACGATCAATAATGACTTCATTACTTACATTTGCAAATACATCACGCTCTATGTAACATATTAAATAATCATTTAAATACTAATTACCAATATTATCTCTCACTTTATTTTTTATGTGATTCATAGAAGAAAATGCTCTTTCTGCAGTTGCGGTTGCAACGGATAAAATTAGAGCCAACTTCACAAGTAAATAAATAAGTGAATAAGTCTCCACAAGATTTACCTCAACCAATGCCTTTGTCAAATCACGAATTCCTTGCAAGTTGGAGAATTTGGAATTACTACCTCACATATGGATTATGAACGTATCAAGTTGGTAACTCAAATCCTGAAGCTTTTCATCATCAAACTCATTTGGATAACACTTCACTAAAGTTATGATTCTATCATTGTCAAAGTTAGAGAAAGAATTGATAGGATTCAAGCTGCCCATCCCAAGAAGCAAATCACTACTCACGACATCAAAACGATCATTAAGCTCTTGAAGTTGCACATCAATGAAAACACAAAAGATTTCAACACACAAATGGTGTGAATAACAAACTTCCATATACTTACGATTTGACTTTCTAAGAAAATAAGGCTCATCTAATTTTGGAATTAAGATACCATGTGAATCACAAAATGAAGAAACACCGTCCAACAAAGATTCCTACCCATTATCTCTCATGTCTTGCAATCTTTTCTTTGAGATATTAAGAAACTCCACGGAATTAACAATATCTTGATTTTTTTTGTATAAAATCTTGCTCAACTCATTTGACATGGCCAACATTTTCAACATCAAGTGAAGCATAAAGACAAATTTAAATGTTTTAACCTTTGTCAAAAGATATTCCTCTTGATTTCTATCACTTGAGGTAGAACCTTCAATTCAATAATTCCAAGAATATGAACAATAGATGAGAAAATAACAAGAAAGTTATTATAATATCCCGTATTTTTATAGCTCAATTTAACTCTCAGTACATGAGTAATCCTATATAAAATTTTTAAAGTACTTAGGATTTTTCAGTTTAGAGATTACCATTTCGTAGGAAATTCATTCAACTTTCCAATGATATAAAATTCTCCCAAATCTGATACCCGGGTGAAGAGTTATAGCCATTTTTGTAAAACAGTGTGCCAACTGGCATATCACCACATCACAGAGACAGGCCAAATGGAAATTGTCATTTTTCAGTGAGAGACCGTGATCCCACCACATCGTGTCACTAACTATTTTCCCAATTATCACTTTTCAGTGAGATTCCATGATCATGGCGCGTCGCGCCAATGGTTAAATTTGCATACAATAGGGTACCACGATTGTACCACATCGCGCTAAGCTCCCAGGTCACAATTATAAATTTTCAATGACACGGTACGATAACGCCGCATTCCGCCAAGGGCCCAAATCAAAAAATTTCAACGAAAATTAAAAGTGACGTCCAGGGGCAAACAAGTCTTTTTCCATAAATTTAATCAGTCCAGAAACAGGATTTAATCCCTAAAATCATTATTAAGTCATTCTTTAATCAAATTTTCCCAAATAAAAAAGCATTCTCTCCCTAATAGAAAACTCTAGCTTTAAGAAATCAAGAGCAATCTTCAAGAATTCCTCCAAGAACATTCAAGAACTCATCTTCTCAGGTATGTTAGGTGTTCATTCATGGCTTCCTTTAACCCATGAAGTCCAAGAAACTTTTTTTAAATTACAAGTTATAGATTCATGATTTCAATGCTTGAAATAGATTGTATCCATGTTCATGATAGTAATTGGGTTTCAATTCATGATTTAATTACAAGTTTCATGAAATTAAAATAGTTTGTATGGGGAATTATATGAATTGCATGCTAAATCCTTGAATTTACAATTGATTATTGTATTCATGATGTTCATGTGTTGACTAGTATTTTGTGAAATAACCATGCTCTCCAAGTGTTTGATAAAATGCTTATGTGAAGTAAATAGTGGAATCATGACATGTCATTATGTGGTCCCAATCATGTACAAGCTTATGTATATCAAGTGTTTGACTAAATGCCTAGGTTAATGTATTGTTAACAAGTATCTATTGTTATGTTTTTTTTTTCAAGAATCGTGCCATGCTTTATTTTTAATGCTATCGAGTCCTGGGGGTATTCAATACTCGACAATCTAGCTGTTTACCTAGAGCTACAGTAGTTATAGAATAGTCTTAGAAATATCATGATCAATAGTACCCAGTCAGTTAGTAAAACTCAGTGAACTCAGTCAGTTACAGAACTCAGTAAAACTCAGTAATAGTCCAGTCTAGTTTAGTATAAAAATTAGTGTCATTCAGATAGGAGTAGGATTCAGCACCGAGTGAACCCAAGGATGGGGACTCATCTGCCAGTAGTGGGTGAGATCCTTAGAAGCAGTCCTTACATTCCATAACTACATAGCCAGTGTAGGTTGAGACCTCAATATGCCAATTGAGGGTTGATGAGGTGTTTTAACCTGCCAGTTGAGGCTATCACCATTCTCATCCAGGGCACCTGCCAGATGAGGTTAACTCTTTAGTTGTCTTTACCCATGGTACGGTATTGACACTCTTCCAACTGGGTTTATAGGTTGGACCCCAGTTATCTTATTTAGGAAATGTCGGTTAGATGATTACCTTCCATAGTTTCAATTTCAGTCTCAGTACAGAACTCAATTCAGTTCTACAGAATCAGAACTGTCAGAAATAGTCACTCAGTATCAGTCATTCAGTTATCAGTGACTACAAATTTTAGTTACTCAGTATCAGAAATCAGTACTCAGCTTTAGTGAAAGCTCAGATATAGTATACATGTATATGCTTAGTATTGCATACTCAATATTCTACATTAGTTGCAATTATCCATGCAATCTTATTTAGTTACTCTATATTATTCAGTTAGTTACTGTACATGCATATGAACCCTTACATTCAACCTTACCCCATCTAGCATACCAGTACATTTCATGTACTAACACATACTTTCTCTTTATGCTATGATGTCTCATATCATAGGTTCAGATGCTCAGGTTCGTAACCATGCATAGCCAGATTCACATAGTAGCAGTAGATTCAGTAGTGAGTCCTCATCTATCAAGGATATGCTTTTATTTTAGTATTTTTATTATCTTCAATATTTCAGTAGTCGGAGTTAGTTGGGGGCTTGTCCCATCAATTCTACTTTTAGAAAATTCAGTTAGAGGCTTGTCAGACTAGACTAGCCCAGTTAGTATTCAATTTTGCGGATATTTTATCAGATATTATATTTTTCAGTATTTAGATTATGAAACTTATGGCATTTCATCTCATTTTCTATTTTATTTTAGTATTATTATTTAGTACTCACAGCAGGTACCAGTCATAGGTTAGCTTGTGGTCCTTCAGGGTCGTAAGCATCATGTAGCATCCGGGGTACAGACTCGGGGCATTACATACTTGGTATCAGAGCCTAAGGTTCAACAGAGTCCTAGGGAGTCTGAAAGCTGCATCTAGTAGATCTTGTGCATGTGTGTGTAGTGTGCCACACTTATGGGCAAGAGGATATAAGACATTTTGAGGAAAAGTTTTCCTTCTTTCAGTATTCATATTGTGTGAGTGAGCATGAGCTCAAGTTAAACCTTCAGTCTAATTCTTTTCATACTTTTATTTATAGAACATGCCTCCCAAAAAGAATAACGGAAGGAGAACATGAAACTAGTCAGCACCTCAACCCATTCAGGAAAATCCCCTGATGAGCATGTCTCCTATGCAGAATTCAGAGCTACGTTCACCACTTTAGCCAATTCTGTAGTAGCTCAAAATAAATGGACAACTGCTGTTCAGGCAAACCCGGTGGCCAATACTACTGCAGTCAAGATTCAGGACTTCACCCAATTGAATCCTCCCCTATTCTTAAGATCTAAGCTCAAAGAGGATCCACAGAAGTTCCTTGACCAGGTTCAAAAAGTAACAGATATTGTGGGAGTGAATTCTAGTGAGAGTTCTGAGTTAGCTACCTATCAACTACAAAATGTTATTCATACGTGGTTTAAGCAGTTGTAGGTAGACAAGGGCATAGATGCAAAGCCCATAGAATGGGAAAAGTTTGCTACTGCTTTTATAGATAGATTTTTTTGCTTAGAGCTGAGAGAAGCCAAGGTGTTAGAGTTCATCAATATTAGGATAGGCAACATGAGTATGAATGAGTATTCCCTAATGTTTATTTAGTTATCCAGGTATGCTCCCCATGTAGTAGCAGACAATAGGTCCAGAATGAGCAAGTTTATGTTTGAGGTGTCAGAGAGTGTTGTTAAAGAGTGCAGAACTGGGATATTAATTAAAGAGATGGATATATCCAAGATCATGGTCTATGCTTAGTAGATAGAAGAGTCTAAGAATAAAGAGAGAGAGAGAGAGGGATAATAAGAGATCTAGAATTGGCAGCTTCAATTTCACTCAGCCTAAGTCAGAGGGTGGTAACTGTTCCCAATTTTGACCAAAATCTTCAGTTCCAACTCTCTCCTTAGCTAGTTCTGCAGTCCCTAAGTTTAGAAATGGTAACAAAGATAGGGCACCAGGTTCTAAATCTTATGGTAGTGTCAGTAGTGTTCGAACAAATCCTCTTTGTCAGAAATATGGCAGAAACCATCAGGATATCTGCAGAGCTGGTAGGGATGTATGTTTTGAGCGTGGAATGCTAGGAGATAGAATCAGAGATTATCCTCAGTCAGGTTCTCATGGTCAGTTTAATCATTTCTCAGCTCAGTTCGGTAGCCCGAATCAACAGGGTGCCACTTTCAGTGCCACTAGTGGGCAACGCCCAAACAGGATTTATGCACTTTAGTCTAGACATGATCAGTAAAGTTCTCTTAATGTGATCATTGGTACATTACAGATCTTTTATTTACATATTTATGCCTTAGTAGATCGAGGAGCTTCTTTATCTTTTGTAACTCCTTACATAGCAGTCGACCTTAAGGTCAAAACATAAATCTTAACAGAACCTTTCTCAGTCTCTACCCCAGTGGGTAGTCTATCATAGTCTGATGGGTATACAGGAACTGTTCGGTCATGATATCTCAGAAAGTCACTTCACCAGACTTAGTAGAGTTACAGATAACAGATTTCAATGTCATTCTCAGCATGGATTGTCTCCATTCATGCTCTTCCTTAGTTGAATTTAGAAATAGAATTGTTCATTTTTAGCTCCCAAATGAACCAATCCTTAAATGGAGGGGTAGTACCACAATGCTTAAGGGTCAGTTGATTTCATACCTTAGAGCGAGAAGAATAATATCCAAGGGATATGCCTATCATCTCGTGCGATTCAAAGACTCTAGTTCAGAGACTCCTAGTCTTGAGTCAGTTCCAGTAGTAAATGAATTCTTAGATGTGTTTCTTGAAGATCTTCCTGGAGTTCCTCCCAAAAGGGAAATTGACTTTGGAATAGACCTTCTTCCAAATTCATCCTATTTCTATTCTGCCATATAGAATGGCTCCAGTTGAGCTCAAAGAGTTGAAAGAATAGTTAAAGGACCTTTAGACAAGGGGTTCAGTAGAGCCAGCATTTCCCTGAGGGGTACACCAGTCTTATTCGTACATAAGAAAGATAGTTCTCTCAAAATGTGTATAAACTACCATCAGTTAAACAAAGTCATAGTTAAGAATAAATACCCACTTCCTAGAATTGATGACTTATTTGGACAACTTCAGGGCGCCAATTACTTTTCTAAGATTAACCTCCAATCAGGCTATCACCAGCTAAGAGTCAGAGAATGTGACATTCCAAAAACAGCTTTCTGAACTTGATATGTTTACTTTAAGTTTCTACTCATGTACTTTGGTCTCACTAATGCCCCAACAACTTTCATGTACTTAATGAATTGGGTGTTCAAGCAGTACTTAGACATGTTTGTTATAGTCTTCATCGATGACATTCTTGTCATTTTTGTAGCGAGAATGATCACACAGATCACCTCAAAATTGTACTTCAGACTCTCAGAGCCCATTAGTTGTTATCCAAATTTAGTAAGTGCAAATTTTGGCTAAGGTCAGTAGCATTACTTGGTCATATTATTTTTGATGATGGCATTATAGTTGATCCTTAAAAGATTAAGGCGGTGAAAAACTGGCCTAGACCCATTTCTCTATCAGATATCATGAGCTTCTTGGGCTTAGTTGGCTATTACCATCGATTTGTTGAAGGGTTCTCATCCACTGCATCCCCTATGTCCATATTGACTCACAAGAAAGTCAAGTTTTAGTGGTCAGATTCTTGTGAGAAGAGTTTTTAAGAGTTGAAGACTTGAATCACTACAACCCACTCCTAACTTTACCAGATGGTTTAGATGGGTTTGTTATGTACTGTGATGCATCTAAAGTAGGTTTGAGTTTTATCTTCATGCAGAGAGGTAGGTTTATAGCCTATGCCTCTAGATAACTTAAGCCCTATGAGAAAAATTAACCTACCCATGATCTTGAGCTAGCCGCTGTAGTGTTTTCCTTAAAGATCTGGAGGCACTATTTGTATGGGGGGCATGTTGATGTGTTCACAGATCACAAAAGCTTGCAGTATGTGTTCTCTCAAAAAAATTTGAGTTTGCGTCAGAGAAGATGGTTAGAATTTCTTAAAAATTATGACATGAGTGTTCTGTACTATTTGAGCAAGGCCAATGTAGTGCATGATACTCTCAGTAGGTTATCTATGGGTAGTATTTCTCATATTGAGAGTGGTATGAAGAAGTTAGCTTAGGAAGTTCATCAGCTTGCCCGACTAGGTGTTCGCTTAGTCGATTCAGAAGAGGGTAGTGTGTGGGTGCAGAATAGTTCAGAATCATCTTTGGCTTCCGAAGTGAAGGAAAATTAGGATAGAGATCCCAGTCTAGTTAATCTGACGAAGTTAGTCAGAGATCATAAAGTAGAGGTTTTCTTCCAAGGGGGAGATGGTGTACTGTGTTTCTAGGGTCGGCTATGCATGCTAGGTGTAGATGACTTGAGGCAGTGAATTCTTGTAGAAGCACATAGTGCGTATTACTCTATTCATCCAGGGGCCACTAAGATGTACCATGATTTATGGAAGATCTATTAGTAGAGTGGGATGAAGAGAGATATTGCAGAGTTTATAGCTAATTGCTCTACATGTTAGCAGGTTAATATTGAGCACCAGAAGCCTAGTGGGTCTGTCTAGGAGTTCAATATTACCACATGGAAATAGGAAGAAGTGAACTGGACTTTGTGATGGGTTTTCCTCATACTCGTTGTCAGAATGATCTGATTTGGGTTATCATAGACAGGATGACCAAATCCACTTATTTCTTACCAGTTCATACTTCCTATTCAGATGAGGACTATGCCAAACTCTATATCAGAGAGTTGGTCATGTTATACAGAGTCCCAGTATCCATTATCTCAGTTAGAGGTACCCAGTTTACCTCCCACTTTTGGAAAGTATTCCAAATTGGTCTTGGTACCTAAATTTACTTTGGTACAACTTTTCACCCTTAGAAAAATGGTCAAGCAGATAGGACCATTCATACTCTAGAAGATATGTTAAGAGCATGCGTGATTGATTTTAAAGGTAGTTGGGATGACCACTTGCCTTTGATAGAGTTCGCATATAATAACAACTATCATTGCATTATTCGGTTGGCTCTATTTGAGGCTCTTTAAGGTAGGATATGTAGATCTCTAATTGGTTGGTTTGAGGTAAGTGAGGCCACAGTAGTAGGTCCCAACCTCATATTTGATGCGTTAGAGAAGGTTCAACTAATCAGAGAAAGGATTAGGGCATCCCAAAGCCGACAAAAATTGTATGCAGATGTGAAGAGAAAAGATCTTGAGTTTGAGATCAGTGATTTTGTGTTCTTGAAGATCTCTCTGATGAAGGGGGTGAAGAGGTTCGGCAAGAAGGGAAAACTCAGTCCCTGATATGCCGATCCTTATAGAATTCTTAACCATTTCAGAAAGTAGCTTACGAGCTAGAGTTGCCTTCAAATCTAGCTTCAGTACACCCAGTATTCAATTTCTCCTTTCTAAAGAAATGTATTGATGACCTAGAATTCGTATTCCCCTTAGCAGACGTAAATATTCAGAATGATCTCTCTTTCAAAGAGGTTCCAGTCCAAATCCTTGATCGTCAGATTTGCAGACTAAGGAACAAAGAAGTTCCCTTGGTCAAAGTTTTTTGGTGGAATCAGTCTGTTGAGAGAGCTACTTAGGAAGCAAAAGTAGATATACGGACCAAGTATCCTCACCTCTTCTTTACGAACTTAGATTCAGCTTGAGGTAACAGTCTTCCTTAGCTTTGCTTAGTTTTCTATTTAGTTTTAGTTACAAACTTGGTATCCATTACCGTTGCATATTCAGTCATGCATTCATGAATCAGTTTAGTCATGTACTCATGCATCAAATATACATGTTCAGTATGAAAACTCAGGTTATCAGTGCTTTCCACCATACAATCATGTTTCAGTTGTACATGTTCAGTGTGTAAACTCAGTCTATCATTATTTCTCAGCTTAATCAATTTCATTCAAGGATGAATGTTCTCAAGGGGGAGATATTGTAATACCCCATATTTCCATAGCTTAATTTAACTCTTAGTACAAGAGTAATCCTATATAAAATATTTACAGTACTCAGGATTTTTAGTTTAGAGCTTACCATTTCGTAGAAAATTCAGTCAGCTTTCCAACGATATAAAATTTTCTCAAATTCGATACCTAGGTGAAGAGTTATAGCCATTTTTGTAAAGCAGTGTGGCAACTGGCACATCACCGCATCGCGGAGATAGGCCAATTGGCAATTTTCATTTTCCAGTGAGAGATCGCGGTCCCACCGCGTCGTGCCACCAGCCATTTTTCCAATTGTCACTTTCCAGTATGACTCCGTGATCATGGCGCGTCGCGCCAAGGGTTAAATTCGCATACAGTAGGGTACTATGATTGTACCGTATCGCGCTAAGCTTCCAGGTTGCAATTGTCAAATTTTAGTGACATGACACGATAGCACCACATCGCGCCAAGGGCCCAAATAGAAAATTTTAACGGAAATTAAAAGTGTCGTCTAGGGGCAAGCAAGTTTTTTCCCATAAATTTAATTAGTCCAGAAACGGGATTTAATACTTAAAAACATTATTAAGTCATTCTTTAATCAATTTTCCCCAAATCAAAAGGCATTCTCTCCCTAATAGAAAACCCTAGCTTTAAGAAATCAAGAGAAATCCTCAAGAATTCCTCCAAGAACCTTCAAGAACTTATCTTCTTAGGTATGTTAGGTGTTCATTCATGGTTCCTTTCACCCATGAAATCCAAGAACCTTTTTTTAAATTACAAGTTATAGATTCATGATTTCAATGCTTAAAATTGATTGTAACCATGTTCATTATAGTAATTGGGTTTTAATTCATGATTTAAATACAATTCTCATGAAATTAAAGTAGTTTGTATGGGGAATTATATGAATTGCATGCTAAACCCTTGAATTTACAATTGATTATTATATTCATGATGTTCATGTGTTGACTAGTATTATGTGGAATAACCATGCTCCCTAAGTGTTTGATAAAATGCTTATGTGAAGTAAATAATGGAATCATGACATGTCATTATGTGGTCCCAATAATGTACAAGCTCATGTATATCAAGTGTTTGACTAAATGCTTAGGTGAATGTATTGTTAACAAGTATATATTATTATTTTTCTTTTTCAAGAATCATGCCATGCTTTATTTTCAATGCTATCGAGTCCTGGGGGTATTCAATACTCGACAATCTAGCTGTTTACCTAGAGCTACAGTAGTTACAGAATAGTCTCAGAAATATCATGATCAGTAGTACCTAGTCAGTTAGTAAAACTCAGTGAACTCAGTCAGTTACAGAACTCAGTAAAAGTCATATTAGTCCAGTCCAGTTCAGTATAAAAATCAGTGTCATTCAGATGGGAGTAAAATTAGCACCGAGTGAACCCAAGGATAGGGACTCACCTGCCAGTAGAGGGTAAGATCCTTAGAAGCAGTCCTTGCATTCTAGAACTACATAGCCAGCGTAGGTTGAGATATCAACTTGCCAGTGGAGGGTTGATGAGGTGTTTTAACCTACCAGTTGAGGGCACCACCGTTCTCATTCAGGACACCTGCCAGATGAAGTTTACTCTTCAGTTATATTTACCCATGGCATGGTATTTCCACCCTTCCAACTGGGGTTATAGGTTGGACCCCAATTATCTCATTTGGGGCATGTCGGTTAGATGATTACCTTCCACAGTTTCAGTTTCAGTCTTAGTACAGAACTCAGTTCAGTTCTACAAAATTAGGACTGTCAAAAAATGTCACTCAGTATCAGTCACTCAGTTATCAGTGGCTATATATATCAGTTAGTCAGTATCAGAAATTAGTACTCAACTTTAGTGAAAGATCAGATTTAGTATACATGCATAGGAAGAGTATTGCATACTCAGTATTCTACTGTAGTATAAGTTATCCATGAATTCTTATTCAGTTACTCTATATCATTCAGTCAGTTACTGTTCATGCTTATGAACCCTTGCATTCAGCCTTACCTCATCTAGCATACCGGTACATTCCACGTACTAATACAACTTTATTTTTGTACTATGATGTCTTATATTATAGGTTCGGATGCTTAGGTTCCTTACCGCGCATAACCATATTCATATAACAGTGGTAGATTCAGTAATGAGTCCTTATCTATTGAGGATATGCTTTTATTTCAGTATTTACATTAGCTTCAGTATTTTAGTAGTCGGAGTTAGTTGGGGTCTTGTCCCATCAATTCCACTTCCAGAGAGTTCAGTTAGAGGTTTTTCAGACTAGACTAGCTCAGTCAGTATTCAATTTTGCAGATGTTTTATCTGATGTTATATTTTGTCAGTATTTAGATTATGAGCCTTATTGAATTCAGTCTATTTTCCACATTATTTCAGTTATTATTTAGTGCTCACAGTAAGTACCAGTCATGGGTTAGCTTATGGTCCTTCGGGGTCGTAAGCACCATGTAGCATTTGGGGTACAGACTCGGGGCATTACAGTTATCCAATATTTTAAAATTTGATCCCCAATGAGTATTACCCAGTCTTTGAAGCCCACATTTTTGATGTAATCCTTTTCCGGTATGAGCTTCACCAGACTTAAGTAATTTCTTTAAATTTTCAACTTGGTGATAATGAAGTAAATCTCTACACTTAAAAGATCCTCCAACAACATTCAATACATTAGTTACTTGATCAAAAAAGTCTTCAACTTCCAAATACTTTTTAGTAATAGCAACAAGTGTTAGTTGCAATTGATTTGTAAAACAATGAATATAATATGCCGATAGACTATCTTTCATAATTAAAGTTTTGAGACCATTTATTTCCCCTTTCCTATTACTTGCTCCATCGTAACCTTGTCCACGTATTTTGGATGGACTTAGTGAGTGATTAGAAAAGAAAGAATAAATTTCTTTCTTCAATGAGCATACTGATGTATCACTAACATGGACAAGACCGGTAAATCATTCTACAACTTCACCATTCTTATCGACATACCTAAAAACAAGAGCCATTTGTTCTTTATGTGAGATGTGTTTGGATTCATCAACTAATATTTGTTCTTTCGCACAAGCATTGACAATATCCTTTTGGATCATAGGACAAGTCAAAGTATCATTTTGTGGAGCTTTTTCTAATATCACTTTTCCTATGTCTGGATATTTGTCTCCATGCCACCGCAAAAATCCTAAAAAGTAGCCTTGATTAGTTGAAGATTCACTTTCATCATGACCTCAAAAAGGCAATCCATGTTACAAAAGAAGACTTGCCACATCAATTGAAGCTTTCAAACAGATTCAGTACTCACTTTTTGACTTTTGAGAATGTTTGTCAAGAACAACTTGAATTGATTGACGATGATTTGAAAAATCTAGCATTTTATTGTAACATTTGTGGTGAACACTATTAACTTTACCGACATGTAAATGAAATCTTTCAAGAGCCTTATTCCAACCCCTAAAACCCTTTGACGCATAGAAATTACCCGTAGTCTCATGAACAAATAACAACTAAGACAAAATGTGACATCTTTCTCCATACTATACTCCAACCAACTAGAATGTGAACCTTTGAACCATCTTGAAGAAAATTGACGCATTCTACCTCCTATTTCACTTGAAGGATATGGTTTCAAGATAGGTTGACAAGACCCTTTTTCAATATAATATTTTCTCACTTTATCTCATCGAGGATCATAGTTAAAAATTGATCTTCTTTCTCTCAGATTGGCTTTAAGTGAACCCAAATCGAGGTCATTTATAAGACAAGAATGGTTAACATTTACATTACTAAAACTTGATTGAGAATAATTAACCTTCTTGAAAAAATTCTCCATCTCAATTCACAAAATTAGAAAACTTTCTAGTTTCTCCTAAATCAAGATAATTCCAAATTTGGGTTTCTATGCTAAAAAAAGAGACAAAATAATCTTTCAAAATAACTTACAGACTTGTGGGTGAGACTATGATCGTGATTCTTTTGCAAGCGACGATAGAGAATCGGCCGGGCAGCAAGCAGCGGAGCAGCAACAGGAAGTGAACTTAGCAGGAAACAAACTTGAAGTACATAGAGAAAGTCGATGTTTTGATAATTTGGAAATAGGGTTTTTTATTTTAATGAGAGAGATAAGAGATTAGATATTTAGATTATACCCTTTTAAATAATTAGATTATACACACTTAAGTCATCTGGAAGTGAAGCTTACACCTGTTTCTTTGTTTTTATCAACAATGTTTTAACAAAAAATAATTTTAAAAAATTATTTGCTTCAACCCGAGATCGAACCCACGACCTAGGGGCTACAAAAATGACGTTTTGTCGCTTGCACTAGATAGTGCTTTGGTATTATGGGTGGCAGATTTAATATTTGACTACATCAGTATATATATAGCTATATATATAGAGTTTTCGTCAAAGTTTGCGGGTGGCGTGCCCCCTACAGGCCTTAATAGATCCGCCGCTGTGTACAAAGTATGCAAACCCTAGTCAACAAAAAAATGAGCATTTTTGGAAAAGAAAAAAATAATAGAGGAGAGAATGAAATCAAGACGAATAATAATCTAGAAAAAAAGATGAAAAGGACAAATAGAGGGCTCAGAGTTGGACTTATTTACGGACGAAGAATATTTAGGGTTTGTGAATTTCACCTGAGTTATCCAAATACTCTGTTATTAGTCCTGCTTTCATTCATGAAAGTCCATTTCCAAAACAATCATATCTATTTTCCATGTCATTTAAATATTCGACATGTACACATGGATAATACTAAGTCCCATGTCTATCTAAGATTTTCAAGTCAATATTTTCTTCTATCTCAGTCATAGTTATTCATAAATTGTTGAAGATTAACTACATGTGTTACTTGTTAATTTTCTTAATTTTTCCTAGATGGACCTAGCAAATTATAACATTGGGCATGGATGGGCTTGTAAACAATTCATTTTCAAGAATTCAACCACCATGGAATACATATTGAGCAGTGAGTACTAGCTTAGTGATATATTTCGTGCTTATGGAACACTATAATAATCACCATCCTTTTGGCTTGATTATTGTATGGGGTAAAATAGATTTGAATGAGACTGGACGAATCTGAGTTGGGAGTGGCCCAAGAGAATCAACAATGGCAATTGCATACAAGAGAATGACAAAAGGATTGTGTTTTAGATTATTCAGTGTGCAGGAGACCCTTGGTGGAACCGCATCAAATACGCAATCCTAGACTAGCATCCCCAAATATGTATGGACAAGTGGCTGATAATCATTGGACGCGAAACTATGGGATTGAAGAATAACTCTATCACATTAGTTGTGGGACAACATATGTACCCTCTTAATAGGCACCCTTCCCCCCATTGTAAAAGATCTAATTTTTGCTCATCTTTTTCCTAGAAGTAAGAAAATATCTTTAGCTTGGGTCATAAGCATTCTCTATTTCTTTTAGCTGCTTTACTGCTTTCTCATTATTGTATTCGATATCGATCACATCCTTCCTATAGCTGAAAGGACTTAGTACTCGATTATCGTTACAGAATTATTTTCAAATCTCTATCTTGTTCAATTAATTTGAGCTTTTTTACATTATTTATCTTTTTGCGAATATTTTTACTAACCTGAAGCTAAGTCCGTAATGTGTGCTTCTGACACACAAATAAATCTAACTATGCCAAGTCGATGGTAAACAGTTCGGTGCCCATCATAGGGCTAGAGAAACTGCATGGGTTTTCAGCTTCATTTCTACTTGCTAGTTTCTTTTAGTGATTTTGCTTTATAGGAAAGTAGGTCATAACAAATGACAATGATGACTGCATGAGGACAATGCCCCTGAGCCCACTCTTAAGTCCAGTGATGTGATACATGGATTTTTGGGGTGAGATAGACTCCCTAGGATGTCAAGATGCCTCTTAACATGAACACGATGAATATGAACTTAGATAAAAGGAAAAAAGGCCTATAAATCTCAACATAGAGGATGTGGATCCTAAATTTCAAAGTTTGTATTCAAGGAAGAATGACTGAAAGGATCTGGATGACCATAAGAAGAGTGATCGGATAGATGGAATACTGACGGATAACAATGAAAGTAGGCCCAAGGGCATAGCCTTGAAAATGAGCATGCAGTAGTTGCTAAGAAAAGAGATAGTAGCATAGTACACCAAGCTAAACTCTTGGATAAACTGCATTTAAGAAGCCCTACCAGTGGTAAAATGGATCAGACTCCAAAAGTTATTCTAAGGTTCCTTATAAATATGGGTAGTTATAAAACCCATATCAAAGAATTTCAAAATATTAGACATCTCAAAATTTGATAGAAACTCGAATCCCTAAAAGCACTTGCTATTTTTCACCACCGCAATCAATGGAAATGATCTGATTGAAAAGAAAATTGAGTCATTTATGGTAAATAGGTTTAGAGAAAAACTAATGGAAGAATCCCCGATATGGTAATCTATTCTTCCTAAAACTCTATTAACTCATGTAACATATTGGGAAATATCTTCTTAAGGGCTCATGCTGGGGCCAAAAGGCATAACCCCAATGAGCAGATATTTTTAAGATAGAATAAGATGATTTAGAGTTATTTCAGTAGTTTATGGATTGATTCCAAAAGGAAAGATGCAACTACTAATGGTGATGGATGATTGAGAAGTAGAAGCCTTTACCAAAGGTCAAAACCTTGAAAGCTCGAAGGCCTCCTTCAAGCTCAAAAAGAGATTGAATGATTCGAAGAGACGACCTGGGTCGATGTAACAATAATATGAGTCAAAGATCTAGATTGAAGATTATTGCAGGCAAGTTACTGGGAAGGCCCCGTGAACATTAAGTGACCTAAGACCCCAAAAGAGTTCATAGGGTTTGATAGATAGACCGATTAGAAACTTGGATGCTAGAATAACTCAAAGAGGTTAGCTCAAGGGTGATACACCCCTTATTCAGTAAATTCAGGGCTAGTGACAGTGGGGGTAGTAGATTTTAGGCTCTAAGACAATCACAACATGATTAAAGAGCAAAAAAAGAACCCTCAAATAGGGTGTTGCAGTCTAGAAAGATGACAAAACCCATAGTGTATGCCATTAAAGACACTCATACTCTTGGAGTATTGCTTTAATGTTAGCCCCCATATGGATTTGAGACATCAAAGGGACCAAGTTTCTAAATCCTCTCTAGATGAACCTAGATGCTAGGGACAAGACTTTATGGTGTGGTCACCAAACTACTCTAGGGCAGATACCTTAAGGAGTTCCCGAGTGAGCAAGCCAAAGGCATTTATGGAAAAAACATCAAAGGCAACTAGGCACATGCAGAATTAAAAGCTTGTAAGAAGCAAAAACCAGGGACCCAAAGGTTTGGGATCTCCCCCAAAGACTATAAGTTGATCTGCGGCCTCAATGAGACAGTTAACCATCCCCCCTTTGTAGTTTATTTATCCAACAATTCTTCTCTTAAGACTTTTTAGGTATATTTCAAAGGTAGCCGAGTAGGATAACAACAGTCCCAAAAAGACAAGCTACACTTTCTTTTATGTTGACCAATTTTTATCCAAAAAGAGTTTTCTACCAAGGTTTTTAACAAGGTAATAGTAGGAATTGCTAAGTAAAGTCAGGAAAAATCTTATGTAGACCTTTGTTGTAAAGACAATGGTTGATAATGGATGAATAAATGAAAAATTTAAAGGAGATAACATTTGTCTATACTTTTTATTTTGAATTCTATCATAGTTCTTCGATTAAGATTTTAATTGTAAAATGATCGCGAAAGGACAGGACCTCTGAGGCAGAATCTCCGCCTATCATGAGCCAAAAGGAGGAGACCCTAAGGGTGATCTCCCCATTCCCCTAAAGGGAAGACAAACTACTACTTTGGGATCCATATATAGGGTTACAAAAGAATTAGGGTCCCAAAAGAAAAGAGAAGTCTACATAGACCAATACTAAGAATTAGGACTGGCTTTCACATGTGAAGGTGCCTAGCCCACAGCCTCACTGAGAAGCTTACCATATAAAGTACACAGACTAATAAACTAATCACATCAAAACTTTCAACCCTTATATTATAGGGGCAGGTATTACAACCCGAGTCAAAAACTTAGCCGTGACGGACATCCCAAATCCAATGGTCCAAGAAAACCCTTAACAATATGATCATAAGCATAATTCATAAATGTAATTGTGTAAAAGATAAAATTGAAACACGATAGGGATCTTAGTGCAATAAGAGAAAATATATCACACCATTAATTCATGAAAACCATCTTTAATCTAAACTAGTCTATAAAGCCTCTACTGAACTGAACATACTAGTCTATCTAAATTGGGACAAGGCCCTCGGCCGGACTATAAAACTGAAAGGAACAACATATGGATAAAATACCTTCTAAAGTAAGGGAGTCTCATAAAATTTGACTATCTGAGGGAAATATAATACTGAACTGGACTACGGAACTGTGCCTCAGAACCTGTATTATAAGGATCAATACTTGGAAAGTATTAGTATGCAGAACTAACCCAAAATAAAGTATAATTCATGTAAAATAATTGAGATCAGTATGAAAATCATTTATCATAATATATAACAACACATGGTCATCTTCAAAGAGCTTCAAAACATTCTTCCAAAACATAAACTCTATTCTCTCTGATTTATCTTAATTCTGGGCTAGATGGTACACCTTACAGTTCTAAAAAGTATCCCACGAGATATATAGGATCCGCCCTTGACTCGGTGGCCAAGCCCCCAACCCAAGTTTGCCACAGGGGCTGGAGTTTCTGATTTTTGATACGCCAAAGGGCACAAGCCCAACGTATACTCTATATTTCAGGACATGATAAACTTGCATCAACAAAATACAATTTAAGGCAATGAGCTATATGAACTCGTGCCTTCTTTGGGTAATCATCTAACTCTCTTAGAGCCCATTTTTAGCCTTTTAAAATATGCATCTTACTTAAGACATGATCTAAAGTATTAAAAATCTGTAGTCTATTCTATTCTGAGTCTGTTATGGCATTTATCTATTTTGGTATCGTCATACCAAGACTTGCAAGTCATGTATTCCATATCCTGTCATATCATAGTCTTTTTATTCAAAACACGTTATTTGACCACTAAATGGATTTACATATCATATGAGAGTTCTTATTTCAAAAGCATAGGAGAACCTATGCAAAATAATCTCCTTTGCAAGACTTTAACACATGGTAGTCAATTCTTTCATTATTCACATGCAATTTCTTCATTAAGACACAAGAGCATTTATAAAATAGTACAACATTTGAACTCAAGATTGTAAGGTATTTTGTAAGTCATGTTATCATACCAATTCTCAAGACTTATAACATATATACATATGAATATAATTCAAGTTCATGGAAAAACCCCCATATTAAATATATACTTTCAACAAAATGGGTTCATGATGTATGTACTTCAAACGATTTTCAAAACCCATTACATATACATCTTTAAATGCTTGTTAAAATGTTAAATTTATGCCCATGGGATTTAGGATAGTCCTACATACCTTGAACACAAAGAGAACGGTGCAAAATTGACCCCTTAGAGACTAAAATCCTCAAACCCTGGGTAGTTTCTCCTTTTTTCTTAATGAATGATGTTTAGGGATTTTTATAGAGGTGTAATAATTCTCATGGAATGATTTAAATCATGGGGAATGAGTTTAAAATAAGAAAGACCAAAAAGCCCTTCCTTAATCTTAAGTTTTCACCCAAAAATTACAAGGTAGAGTGGCATGGAGCTTATCGTAGAGGCTAGCCTCCGTACCATAGACCTTAACACAGAGATTATCATCCGTGTCACGGACCCTATCACAAAAACTATCCTCCATGAATGGGGATATCGCACAGGCTTACTACCTCCGGGGTTCGAAATCACCCCAAACTTTGTCCAAAAATTTTGAAACTCTCTCAGGATACCCCTTTAATATACCTATGTACAATTTAAGTCAAAAATTGATATTTTGAATGTGGGGAAGCCAAAAATAAAATAATTGAAATTTGAGGGTGTTACATTATCCCCCCTTGGGATCATTCATCCCTGAATGAAGATTCATATCACATTAAGCACGATTTAAAGAGCTATAAAGAATAAAATGGCCAAGGTAGTACTAATACCTTCCATAACATCATACGTGGGTTCAAAGAGTGACGGATATCTCGCACGCATATCATTATCCACTTCCTAAGTCGCTTCCTCAACTTTCTAATTCCTCCACAATACTTTAACCGATGCTATCTCTTTACTTCTCAATTTTCAAACTTGTCCGTCTAGTATAGCTATAGGTACTTCTTCATACGATAAAAAATCCTTTACTTCAATCTCCTCAATGATCAGCACAAGATAATGATCTCCAGTACACTTCTTAAGCATTGATATATGAAATACATGATGAACTGAAGATAAACTTGCAGGAAACTCTACCTCATAAGAAACTCTACCAACCCTTGTCGTAGTTTTATATGGACCAACGTAGCGAGGAATGAGCTTTACTTTCTTCCCAAATCTCATGACTCCCTTCATAGGGAGACCATTAGAAACATCCAATCACCAACCTCAAATTCTAACTCCCTTCTTCTAATATCTGTGTAAGACTTCTGGTGACTTTGGCAGTTTTAAGTCTCTCTAATGACTTTCACTTTCTCCATTGCTTGTTGAATAAGTTCAGGTCCAAACAACAGGATATACCACCTCATACCAACCAATTGGTGACCACACCTTCTCCGATAAAGAGCCTCAATAGGAGATATTTGGATACTAGAGTGGTAGCTATTGTTATAGGCAAATTCTATTAGAGGTAAGTGATCTACCCAAATACCCTTAAAGTCAATCACGTAAGACCTTAGCATATATTCTAAAGTTTGAATGGTACGCTCCACTTGTCCATTCATCTGAGGGTGGAAGGCAGTGCTAAAGTTCACTTGGGTACCCAGATTTTTCTGAAATGACTGCCAAAATAGAGAAGAGAATTGCGTACCTCTATCGGATATAATGGATACCGGAGACCTATGTATTTGAACTATTTCCTAAATTTACAGCTTTCCATAATTATATCCCAAATAATTTGTCCTCACAAGCAAAAAGTGAGCAGACTTGGTCATCCTGTCCACAATCACCCAAATAGAGTCGTATTGGTTTCAGGATCTCGGAAGTTCTGTGATAAAGTCCATGTTGATCATCTCCCATTTCCATAGTGGCAAAGCTATATCTTGGAAAGTTCCACCTGGCCTCAAATGCTTTACCTTAACTTGTTAACAGTTTATACACTTAGCCACAAAGTTATCAACATCTTTTTTCATGTTGATCCACCAGTAAATCTCTTTCACGTCATGCTATATTTTCTTGGAGCTAGGGTGAATAACGTACCTGGAAGCATGGGCTTCACTAAGAATCCTTTCCCGTAGCCCATCCATATTTGACACACACAACCTACCTTGGTATCTCAAAATATTATCTCCTCTAATTTCAAAGGCTATCATTTTTTGTTGACCAACCTCCTCCTTGATCTGCATCAATATGGGGTCTCTGGTCTGCTTTTCCTAAACTCCTGCACACAGGGATGATTTAGCTACCTCTTAGACAAACAACCCTTCATCCTCAAAATCTAGGAGACAAACTCCTAAATTAGCAAGATGATGAATATCCTTCACCAAATTTCTCTTTCCTTCCTCTATATGAGAAAAACTGCCCATGGAAAACCTGCTAAGAGCATCAACAACCACATTGGCCTTACTTGGATGATAGTGCAGGTTCCTGTCATAATCCTTCAACAACTCCAAGAACTGCCTCTACTTAAGATTTAGATCTTTCTGGGTGAACACATACTGTAGACTCTTATGGTCAGTAAATATGTCAACATACACTCCGTATAGATAATGACTCCAGATTTTGAGTACAAATACCACAACCGCTAATTCTAAATCATGGTGGGGGTAGTTCTTTTATGGAACTTTAACTACTTGGATGCATAGGCCACCACTTTGCCATAATGCATAAGTACACACCCAGTCCCACCTGAGATGCATCACAGTACACAACAAAACCTTCCATACCCTCAGGAAGGGTCAACATCGACGTAGTAGTCAACTTGTGCTTCAATCTTTCAAAACGATTTTACAAGAGTCAGACCATGTAAATTTTACCTTCTTCTAAGTCAATCTGGTAAGCGGGGCATCTATGGCTAAAATATTTCTACAAACCTCCTGTAATAACTTACCAAGCCCAAGATTCTCCAAATGTTGGTTGGATTCGTGGGTCTGGGCCACTTCTTTACTTACTCAACCTTCTAGGGGTCAACCTTAATCCTCTCACTGGAAACGATATGCCCTTAAAAAGATATTTCCCTGATCCAAAAAAAAATTTGGCATACAAATCATGGTCCTTAAGAGTTTGAAGGATGATTCGGTGGTGATTAGCATGATTCTCTTCACTCTTAGAGTAAACCAAAATGTCATCGATGAAAACTATAACAAATAGATCCAAGAACTGAAAGAACACCCTATTCTTGAGGTCCATAAATATTGTAGAGGCATTAGTCATCCCGAAGTACATGTCCAGGAATTCATAATGACCGTACCGAGTTGGGAAAGCTATTTTGGAAATGTCAGTCTCTTTAACCTTCAACTGATGATACCCCAAACGAAGGTCTATTTTGGAGAAATATTTAGCACCCTAGAGTTGGTTAAAGAGATCATTAATTATGGGAGGAGGGTACTTATTCTTAACTATGAATTTGTTCAACTAACAGTAATCTATACACATACGGAGGAAGCCATCTTTCTTACGCACGAAAAGTACAAGAACACTCTCGGGGGAGATACTAAGATGAATAAAGCCCATTATCAAAAAGGTCCTTTAACTGATATTTCAACTCTTTCAATTCTGTAGGAGCCATCCTATATGTCGAAATAAAATTAGGAGAGGTGTCTGGAAATAGGTCAATGCCAAAATCTATCTCCTTATCTGGGGGTATCCCAAAGAGATCATCAGGAAAGACTTTTGGGAATTCATTAACTACTAGAACCGACTGAAGGGAATGACTCTCAGTGCTAGAATCCTTAAACCAAACAAGATAGTACAAATAACCTTTGTATATGATCTTATAGGCTCTAAGATAAGATATGAAATTCGCTCTAGGTGCAAGAGAAAACCCCTCCCATACTATTACTAGCTCATTAGGAAACAGAAGGTGAACTTTCATGTTCTACAGTCTAACATAGTATAACATGAATGAAGCCACTCCATTCCCAGAATAGTATCAAAATCAACCATATCAAGTTGTACAAGATCAACCATAATATCTCAATGGAAAATGAACACCATACAATTTCTTTAAACTCCCCTAGCAATAATAGAGTCACCAAAAGGGGTAGAGATAGAGAAGGGTTCAAAACCAAAATTGACTGCCACCTAAGGGGTCACATAAGACAAGGTATACCCAAGATCAAACAACACATAGACATCATGTCAGGTGAGAAGATCTGCAACATACTAGTAACCACATCTGCTGAAGCCTCTGAGTCCTATTAAGTATATAAAGCATACAATAGATTTTGACCACCTCCGATTGCACAAGTAATACCTTTAGGTGGTGGATCTATAGAAGTAGCTTAGACTTAACACCTCCCAAATTCCCTCTGGTTAAGGGGCAATCCTTCATATAATGGTCTGGCTGGCGACATGTGTTGCACACAAGTCTAACAAAGTAACACTTTCCTGGGTGATACTTGCGAGTAGATCAACATCATGAGTGTGACTTGTATAGCTGGGCCAGACTACCTTGGGACTGAGTACCCCACTTCCTTGACCCTTTACTAGGTTAGGAATGATGGAATCACTGATCGTTTAGAAGTATGGGAGCCGAGGTGTTGACCGATGACTGATCATTGCTTTAAAATTTCTTCCTAGACCATTTCTTATCCCATTTTCCACCCTGCTATTTTTTGGCCCTCTGATCTATCGAGCTAGCTTTCTTATCTTGCCTTTTTTCTTCCCCTGCTTGCTTCTTCTTCTTCTCTTCCACCTGCTGCATGTACACTACTAAACTAGAGATGTCTATGTCCTTGTTCAGTATTTCCCCCTTACATTCTAATGCCAAATCATTCGAGAGATTGGATGCAAAATTTCTCACATGAGCCCTCATATTTCATACCAACTTTAGAGCATAACAGGACAACTAGGTAAATTTCAATGCATATTTCTTGACACTCATCTTTTCTTATTTTAGATTAACAAATTACTTAGCCTTGGCCACTCTTAATTCCTGAGGAAAGAAGTGATCTAGGAAAGCCTCTGAAAACTCCTCCCATACAACTAGTATAATATCCTCACCCATCAACTCTTCCTACTCTTTATACCACTGGTTAGCCACTTCCTTCAGCTGATAAGCCACAAATTCTACCCCTTCAGTATCACTAGAATGCATGACTCTGAATCTCTTCTTCATCTTATATATGAACCTTTGGGGGTCCTCCTCAACCTTGGTACCCATAAAAGTGGGTAGTTTTAGCCTCATGAACTGGCCA
Organism: Capsicum annuum; assembly: GCF_002878395.1. Lineage (NCBI taxonomy): Eukaryota > Viridiplantae > Streptophyta > Magnoliopsida > Solanales > Solanaceae > Capsicum > Capsicum annuum. The sequence goes on along the minus strand of NC_061119.1, from coordinate 77,388,028 downwards.
ACCTGAGTGATTTTAGATGAACAGGTACAGAGCTCATATTTCCCAATCGATGGGACTGAGAAGCCATGAGTTGAGCAATCATATGGATAGACTGGCAAAACTCAACATTTGAGACCTCTCTCTAAGGGGACTAAGTATGATTAACACTGAATTGAGGTGCTCAAGGAGGGCTAGTTTGGATAGAAGGAACCCCTGCTATAGTAGTGAACTCTGGTATATGGGCTCTATAATGAGTCCGTATCCCATGAGTTGGATGAACATCTTCTGTATTTGTCCTAATAGGACGGAGGCCCTAGTTGAGGTGTTCAGCTCATTGGATCTACGGGGAGGCATGATCTGAAATGTAGAAAGTCAGGAGTTAAGTAATATTCAGACTCTATAGCACGAACTAGAACAGGAAGAAAAGAGAAATATTCCTAAGTGCCTCTTAACTTCCTCCTTATAGGTATGGAATGCTACACACCTATAAAATGTACTCTACTTGACACGACTTCATAGACACCCAAGGACCCTGAACCATGCTCAAATACCAAGCTTGTCACGACCCGATCTGAGGCCCTGGATGCATCGGATATCCTAAACCTCGAAGGTCTGAGAAAACCCTTAGAAATATAATTATAAGCAAATCTATAAGAAGTAATTGTGCGAAATATAAGACTAAAACATGATAGGGCTCTTTGTGAAATAAGAGGAAATATATCACTCCATCAATTCATGAAAACCATTTTTAGTCTAAACCAGTCTACAAAGCCTCTACTGAACTGTACATACTAGTCTATATAAATTGAGATAAGGCCCTTGAACAGACCATAAAATTGAAAGGAACAACATATGGATAAAATGCCTTTCGAAGTAAAGGAGGCTCACCAACTCTGATTATCTGAGAGAAATCTACTGCTGAGCTGGACTATGATATTGTGCCTATGAACCTATATTGTAAGGGTCAATACTTGGGAATTACTGGTATGTAGAACTAACCCAAACTAAAGTGTAATTCATGTAAAATAATTGAGAGAAGTATAAAAACTATTTATCATAATATATAGAAACACATGGGCATTTTCGAAGAGCTTCAAATCATTCTTACAAAACATAAACTCAACTCTCTCTATTTTATCTTAATTCTAGGATAAATGGTACACCATATAGTTCTGAAATGTATCCTACGGGCTATATGGGATCCGTTCTTGATTCGATGACCAAACTCTTAACCCAAGTTTATCGTAAGGGCTGGAGTTACTGATTGCTGATAGGCCAAAGGACACAACCCCAACATATAGTCCATATTTTAGGACATTATAAACTCACATTAAGAAAACCCAGTTTCAAGCAATGAGTTATCTAAACTTGTACCTTCTTCGGGTAACAATCTAGCTCTCTTAGAACCTATTTTTAGCCTTTTAAAACTTGCTTCTTAAGTCATGATCTGAAGTATGAAAAATCTGTAGTCTGTTCTATTTTGAGTCTGTTATGACATTTTATATTTTGGTATCGTCATACCAAGTTTTGAAAAATGTATACCATATCACGTCATGTCGTAGTCTTTTCATTCAATATAAGTTATTTGACTACTAAATAGATTTACATATCATATGAGAGTCCTTATTTCAAAAGCATATGAGAACCTATGAAAAATACTCTCCTTTGCAAGACTTTAATACATGGTGGTCAATTCTTTCATTATTCACATGCAATATCTTCATTAAGACACAAGAGCATTTATAAAATAGTTGAACATTTGAACTCAAACTTTTAACCATCCATATAAACTATCCACAATATGTTAAGACAATGGATTTCATAATACGATAGGAAATTTTGTAAGTCATAATTTCATATTAATTCTTAGGACTTATAACATATATACACATGAATATAATTCAAGTTCACGGAAAAATCCCATAATAAATATATATTTTTCATCAAATGGGTTCATGATGCATGCTCTTCAAACAATTTCCAAAACCCATTGCATATACATACATATACATCTTTAAATACTTGTTAAAACATTAAATTTATGCTTGTGAGAGTTAGGATAGTCCTACATACCTTCAAAACGAAAAGCACGGTGCAAAATTAACCCCTTGGAGACTAAAATCCTCAAACCCTAGGTCATTTCTCCTTCTTCCTTAAAGAATGATGTTTAGGTATTTTTCAGAGGTGTAATAATGCTCATGGAACAATTTAAGTCATTGAGAATGAGTTTAAAAGATGAAATACCAAAAATCCCTTCCTTAATCTTAAGTGACTGCCCAAAAATTACAAGGTAGCGTGGCACAAAGCTTATTGCGGAGGGTAGCCTCCGTGCCACCGACCTTGATGGGAATATTTAAGTCTACTATATGAAAGTCAATTATGACTATAATGAGGATCAATAATTGCTCTCACGTTCTATACTAATGTACCTATGAGACGTCCGAACTTAGACACACAATAACATAAAAAATAAAAGGGATTTCTCCTTAATATGTGAGGGGGTATATAAGTCCGAAGCACCCCACGATGAAACTAATACCTATTAAAAAGATGCAAGAGGCATGAAAAATACAAAACTACTTAGAGCGTATTCTCTTTTATTAATACAAACTTAACACTTGCAAACTTGACATTAAACACACAATCCATAAAGAGGATGTAACTCTCCGAGAGAAACCCTGAGGGCAATATCCATCACAAAATATGACTTTACAAAAACCATTGAAAAAACATATGTATTACAAATAATGCTCTAGAGTCAAATACAAAGTTATTGCAGAAGATAAAATTATTACAAAGAGAGTTTTCAAAAAGCTAATGACAAAGAGCACCTGAAGCAACATATAATGCGCCAAAACCTTACTCTTAGGGCAATGTGATTTCCTTCTTGTATATCTGAAAGAGGAGCCTTGGATTAACTACTAAAGTTACTGCCATGTGATTAGAAGGTCACGGGTTGAAGCCTTGAAAATAGCCTTTGGTAGAATTATAAGGTAAGGCTGTGTATAATAGAACCTTATGGTAATGCATTTCTCCTGACGACCTTATGTATAGCGAGGGCTTTAATGCAATAGGCTACTCTATATCTGGAAGCCACCTAAATGATACTTATCATGAGCTTAGATCTGGTCCAGATTATGACCCACTACAAATCAAGAAAACTCGAGCCATAAATCTACCCCTCTTGCTGACGACCTAAAAGCTTTGGGTTTGAGCGGTTGTATTCTGATGCCAGGTGAGAATGTATGTCCTCTCTATTTCAAAATATCTAAAAAAAAGTTGATTTAAGGAACTTTAATTGAAAGGCTCCCTAAGGATAAGTCTATTGAGTACCAAGGCAAACATCAAGTCGTCGAGAGACATTTAAAAATCAAATTCACATGGCACTCCAAGCCTGTCACATTCTATTCTGCGTCTATCAGCTGCTACATCTAAAAATTCCAAATCCAAAAAAAGAGAGGTGGGACCCAACATTAGAGAAGTAAAATAGGATGAGAGTGGTTGTACTTATCATGGTCCTCTCTTTTCCTAAGCCTCAACTGCAGTTTTATCCTTATCCTTGTTAATAACCCAAGAGAAATCATCTGAGAATGAGCTTTGAGGTAAAAAACAAGGATAAGGCAAAAAATATGGGGAACCCCACAGTAAAATTAAAGTATCCAAGGAAACTTAAGAAATGCAACATAGGATGGAAAAAAATTTCTTTTAAATAATCCTTACCAAAGAGATAAAAGGTGTGGGAAAAAATATGACACTAAAGACAACCATTTATAACCAAAATCTCATTAATGCACGAAAGGTGGATGAATGTGGATGATGGCCACATATTTAGCCTAATCAAATGGAACAAAACTCGAAGGGGTGGTAGTCGAGTATCAATGCGCCAAGTCGTTCCATCAAGAAAATCTAATGTTTTATATCTTGAGGCATAAGAATTCCTTTGTACCCCCTGTGTTCTAAGAATCAAAGAGGAAGAAACTAGAACAAGCCTGGTCAGCTGACATAAGGCTCAACATTAGAAATGCACCTAACAAAATAGAGAAGGTAACAAGTTTATTATTAATCTTACTTCCCAAAAATAGGAAAAATTTATATAGTATAAGGTTTTCAAGTCTAGTATACAACATAGTCTAGAAGACTAAGCACCAAAGTATGCATTTCGTTAAAAATATTATTTGCTTTGATTAGCTAGAGAAGCTTCTTTCAACTTAGTCCTTTCCTTGGGAGCAAATAATAGTGCCTTAGATCACAGTGTAGGGGAATCCTCTATAAATTCCTAAATATACACAACCTTGTCAAAGAGCTCTCGAGGTCTAGAATTCATCCATGCTTTTTAAAGAAGCAGAAGCCATATAATGGCCTCCTGATAAGAAGGAAGAGTCGCTAAAGGAAATAGATGCCCAAAGTGCCCCCTATATCAATGTATACTCATCAACATAAGAGGGGACTATTTATCTTTGCTCCTTAGGTTCTCTCATCAAAAGCTGGTAAGTGTCTTGAGCATGGAGTTTGCCATTACAGTCTTCTACCTCAATGCATAAGCATTAACATTAAAGAAAGAGACTATAGTGGATATAAATAAAAGTGGTCAGACATAGCATTACCTACCACCCTTAAATTGGGCTTTTTTATAGTCCCTACCTCATCCTCTTAAATTATCCAAGAAGGATCCTTGTAAATTGATCAACGAGTTCAAAGACAAAAATGAGACAATGACTATAGGTAATGCAGATAGAAAATGATCTGGACTTTGAGGGACCAAATATTTGTATAATTTAAGACATTTTAAAGAGAAGAGTGTGGAGAAAAAAAGTAGGTGGAGGCTGGAATTTATTGACTAGGGGTCTCTGAAAAGAGGGCACGAATAAGTGATACATGTATGACTATCCATAAAAGATACATCAACATATAGGAACAAAAGTAGTTAAAGCAATTCAATCATTTCTTAAGGAAACTTTCCAAATAATGAGAGAAATAGTTTGACTACCCCTATAGTTAATATAAGGGTAAAAAGGAAAAATAATGAGATAATTGGACAAGAAGGCACTTGTTCGACTAATACGTTAAAGACAAAATGTCGCAGAGCTAAATACATGATCTTGGGATCAACAACCAATGGTTAAATACTTATAAAAAGGTGCAATAATTGATCCTTTTAAAAAGAGCTCTACAGTAGAATATAAAGGCCTCACCATTTGGAGATGCTTTGGTCAAATTGTAAGGAATGTCATGCTAATCATTTATTTTTTCCTTTAGATTGAAATGATGTAACACATAAGAGATACACTATTTTTATGGGGTAAAATAGCTTTGCATAAGACTGGGTTAAACAGGGTCAGGTGTGACATGAACTGGCTCGAGAGAGCATCAACTCAAGAGTGATCCCGACGCAAGGGAATGGCCTTTTAAACAATAATGGAGCAACCTAAGAGGATCAATAATGGTGATTAATTATAATGGATTGGCAAGAGAATGGTGTATTAGATTATTTAAGTAAAGGCAACCCTTGGTTGCACCGCGTCAAACACACAATACTGGGATGGCATCCCTAGTGGTTTGCAGACAAGTGGATGTAATCATTGATGCAATACTATAGGATTAGAGAATAATTCTATCCCATTGGCTATAGGACAATATTTGTACCCTATAAAGAGGCATCCACATTGTAAAGGATCTGATTTTTGCTCTTACTTATCTTTAAAGCAATAAAACATCTTTAGTTTGGTTCCTTAGCATTCTCTATTTCCCTTAGCTACTATCCTTCCTCATTTTTTTATTTGAGATAGGTCACATCCTACCTATAGCTAGATGAACTTAGTACTCGATTATCATTGTTCTCGATAATCATTATAGATTTTTTCAGAAATTTCTATGTTTTTTAATTTATTACATTTTCCATTATGTTATTTATATTCTTGCAAACATTTATTACGATGTCAAATCTAAGACCATAACATGTGTTCTTAACTCAACAACAAATCTAACTAATACTAAATCAATGGTAAAAAATCATGCTTCTGATACAGAGATAGTCAAAGATATTTTGTGTCTTATCATAATTGTGAACTAGAAGAAATAGTTTTACAAGTATATTCTTTCACGTTCAGATAATTCAAATTGTAATAAGTCGTGAGGACGCCTATCCTTCCTCGCAGGCAAATTCTTGACAATTTTATAGACATTTTAGACGAATGAAAACTGGAAATAGCAAAAGTTACATCAATAAAATGATAAGACTACACTTTAAGTTATAAATACAAAATGTAAGCAAACCTAAGTACAACCTAGTGACACAAATACAAAAGTGACTAAGATCCATAATATAGGTATGAATGTTACAAAGCTGTCTGAAAAAAAAAGACAGTTAATGTAAAATAGACCTAAAATCTAGTTATACCTATCATGACCAGACCTCAGGCCTAGTCTTGACGGGTATCTCAAGCCCACCGAGGGCTAGAGACCACCCCGTTAGCCCATCCAACCAGAAAAAAATCCAAATAAACCATAGAAGAATCCTGAATATAAAGATAAAATAGTTAATGTAACTCAATGGAACTAAGAGTTAATAAATAATAACCACCCTTACTTTGTACATAAAAGCCTCTAAATCGAAGTACCAAGTTAGGTCAGGACATTCCCCCAATCATGGCCAGAAAGGGAATCCAAAATATAAATGTAAGACCCCAAAAAATTCTTATCTTAATTCAGTCCTTTAAGCTTGTTAAGGGGTCCTAGACTTAGAAAATTCTAGCGAAGTATTCAGACTTAGTGTTATATTAGCCTTTGAAAGTTGAAAATCTTATTTTGCGACTTTTACATCCATTAAATATTGATATTAAAGTTAATTCATGATCAGGTATGTCAATAGGTATTCCCGGACAAGTTTTGGATTTTTTGGACTTCATTTGAAACACCTTTGAAATCCTAAACCAATGAATCAATGCGATATTGACGCATCACATCGACTATCGTGTTGATAAATGTTTTTCCTAGCTTCCAGCGTCCAATTCAAGTGAACCGATACAGACTCGACGCGATGCGTTGGCTATCGTGTCGTTGCCAACGATGAGGTACTTCGGCCTGTGCATCGATGGTCCAATTTACAGTCATTAAAAATCCACATCCTCAGGGTTAATTAAGTCCTTTTCCCCACCCTTATTCAACCATAAACACAAAATTCAGCCCCAATTCACTAAAATATACTCACTTTATCTCAAATCCTCTCAAGAATAAGCCTAAGAGTTTTTAATTCAATATTCAAATCTTAAGGATTCTACCATCAATCTTCTCAAAATCAAGCATCAAGGTATATGAAGTGTTCATCCATGGGTCCCTTCCACCCTTGGAGTCCAAGAAACTATTTTTAAACTTCAAGTTTATGGATTTCATGAATTCCATATTGGGTTTGATTATGTTCATGTTTATAATGATTAATTGAGATTGTAATCCATGTTTTATGATACGTTACATGTGACGTTAATTGATATGTATGTAATATCATGAGGATCCATGTAAAACCCTTGAAATTGTCAGTGGGGATTTGAATTATGATGTCTACTTGTTGTTTATTGTTATGTGCATATGTATGCTCACCAAGTGCTTGAGGAATTACTCATGTGAAATAGTAAGGGAAATAGATCATGTCATGTTAGCTTATGTGCAAGTTGTATCATGCAAGTGTTTAATAAAATATTTCCATGAATGAGTTGTGAACAAGTTCACATGATTATGCTTTTCAAGCTTATGCTATGATTTACTTTTCATGCTATCGAATCCTGGGGGTATTCAATACCCGAAAACTTTACTATTTAGCTAGAGCTTCAGTTAGTTACAGAACTCAGGAAAATCTCAGAAGTATTCATAAGTTAGTCATAATATTCAATTTAGAACTCAGTAACATTTAGTCAGATAAAAGAATTTAGTAGTATTTCGTCAGTCAGTGGAACTTAGTGAACTCAGTTCTATTTAGTTAAATAGTATGATCAGTAACAGTTCAGTCAAGCCTAGTATGAAATATAAAATTAGTTCAGTGTCCATTCAGTTGGGAGTAGGATTCAACACCGAGTGAATCGAAGGATGGGGGCTCACCTAACAGTAGAGGGTGTGGTCCATAGAAGAAATCCTTGCATTCCAGAACTATGTAGCCAACGTAGTTTGAGATATATTCCTACAAAACTAGGGTTAATATATCTCATTTGAGGTTTTCTTACCAATGAGGGTTGACAAAAAAGCTTTCTGTCAGAGAGGGTTAACTCACAGCTTGTCCTTACCTATGGAACGGTACTAACACCCTTCTAACTGGGGTTACAGGTTGGACCCTAAATTAGTTAGAAAAGGGGAATGTTGGTTAGATGATTACTTCCCATAGTCTCAGTTTCAGATTCAGTCTCAGTATAGAACTCACTTTAGTTCTACAAACTCAGGATTATCAAACACAGTCACTCAGCTCAGAATAAAACTTAGCATAGTTCATAAGACTATCAGATATAGTCACTCAATTATCAATAATCCAGTATCTATAGACTTAGATATTAGTTAATCAGTATTCAGTCTCAATAATAAATGTTATCATGATCTCAGTTACAGTTTACGTATTATGCATGTACTCTCATTCTGTCATATTTATGTCATTCAGTCAGTATTGTTCATACCTATGAACCCATGCATTTTTGCCTGCCTTACTTAGCATACCAGTACATTCAAAGTACTAATGGAACTTTTCTCTTGGGCTATGATGTCTTATATCATAGGTTCAGATGCGCGGGCTTCCGAGCACCCTTAGCAGTTCATACTTTCAATAGTCAGAGTTAGCGGTGCGTCCTCATAGTTCGAGGACATAATTGTTTTCTTTCAATATTTCTATTATCAGTTCACTTTCAGTAGTTTGAGTTAGTTGGGGGCTTATCCCATCAACTCCACAGTTCAAACAGTTTAGAGGCTTTTCAGACGAGTATTTTCAGATAGATATTTCAATTTTTGTATCACTGTACCATATTCCATTTTATTTAAGTATTGAACCTTAAGGTATGTTTTCCACCTAATTTCCATATATTTCAATATTATTATTCAGTTATTTCAGTAGGTACCAGTTATGGGTTAGCTTGTGGTCCTTCGGGATTATGAGCACCATGTAGCATCCAGGGTACAGACTCAGGGCATTACAAAATTTGTATCAGAGCCTAAGGTTCAACAGAGTCCTAGGAAGTCTGAAAGCCGCATGTAGTAGAGTCTTGTGCATGGGTATGTTACACGCCATACTTCTGGACTGGAGGCTACAAGATGTTTAGGAAAAGTTTTCCTTCTTGTAGTATTCCTATTATGCGAGTGAGCATGAGCTCCAGTTAAATTCTTAGTCTAATCCTTTATCTTTAATTTATAGAATATACCTCCAAAGAGGACTAAGGCAAGAGGAACGGGAGACTAGTCAGAACCTCAGCCCGTTCAGGTAGATCCCCTAGACGAGCACATCTCTCTTTCAGAATTTAGGGCTACATTCACTACTCTAGCCAATTCAGTCATAACTCAAAATGAATGGCTAGCTGCTATTTCGACAAACCCAGTGGCTAATATTGCTTTAGCCAAGATTCGGGACTTCATTCGAATGAATCCTCCCTTATTCTCAGGTGCTAAGTATGAAAAAGATCCAAAGGAGTTCCTCAATCAGGTTTAGAAAGTCACAGATATCATGAGAGTGACTTCCAGTAAGAGTGCTGAGTTAGCCACCTATCAGCTACAAGATGTATCCCATACATGGTTTAAGTAGTGAAAGGTAGACAGGGGTGCAGATACAGTGCCCATAGAATGGGAAGAGTTTGCTACAACCTTCTTAGATAGATTCTCCTCCTTAGAGCTAAAAGAAGCTAAGGTGTTAGAGTTCATCAATCTCAGGCAAGGAAGTATGAGTGTGAAAGAGTATTCCCTTAAGTTTACTCAGTTAGCCAGGTATGCTCCCCATGTAGTAGCAGGCAATAGATCCAAAATGAGCAAGTTTATGTCTGGGGTATCGGGTAGAGTGGTTAAGGAGTGAAGGACTGATGTTGATTAGGGAGATGGACATATCTAGGTATACGGTCCATGCTCAATAGATTGAGAAATAGAAACTTATGAAGAAAGAGAGAGAAAATAAGAGATCCAAAATGGGTAGCTTTAGTTTTGCCCAGCCAAGGTCAGAGGGTGGTAACCGTTCTCATTTTAGTTAAAAATTTTCAGCCCCAATTCCATCTTCAGCTAGTACTCCAGTACCAAGGTTCAGGAATGATAGTCATGATGGGGCGCCAGGTTCTAAAACCTAGAGTAGTGCAAGCACTGTTCTTACTAATCCACTTTGTGAAGAATGTGATAAGAATCATAAGGGTATGTGTAGAGCCAGTAGTGATTTGTATTTTGGATATGGCGAGTTAGGTCACAGAGTCTGAGACTATCCTAAGGCTGGTCTACAGAGTCAGTACAATCATTCTTCAACTTAGTTCAATTGCTTGAATCAGAAGGGTGCCATTTCTAGTGCCGCCAGTGGGTAGCGCCCAAATAGGCTTTATGCACTCCAGTCCAGGCAAGATCGAGAAAGTTCCCCTAATGCAGTCACCGATACGTTATAGACCTTTCATTTATATGTTTATGTATCATTAGATCCAGGATCTTCTCTGTCTTTTGTAACTCTTTGCATAACAGTTAACTTTAAAGTTAGACCAAATATTAACAAAACCTTTCTCAGCCTCCACCCTAGTGGATCAGTCTATCATAGCCCAGCAGGTATATAGGAACTGTCTGGTTATGATATCTCAGGAAGTTAGGCTCCATATTTCAGTAGTAATATTAGTATGTGTAGAAAAGGTATGGGTAGGAATGATGCCCAACCCGTCCTTGCCTCAGTTCAAAGTTTTGTACTTCAGTCATCATGATACCTACGTATGCTTTACATCTCAGCTCCATGAACACAATTTATATTCACGCACTTTCCATAGAATCGTGTGTATTTCTAGTTCTTAGTATGAGGAGTTTCAGTTCACTCAGCAGTACAAATCATGTTCCATGAACACAGAAACTGCAAACTCAGGTCATGCAGCTCATGACTTCTGCACTCATACCTTATAGTATGTTCAGTCTAAGTTATCATCTAAATCGTAGTCTTACTCACAGTCTTAGTTATAGTGTCAGTCTCAGTCCAGTAATCAGATCAGAAACTCAATTGAGTTTTAGGTTTTCTTGACCATAGCGTACAATTATTAGTTACTCAGTTATTAGTATTTTAGTACCTTAGTTTACAGAATATTTCAGAACCATGTTGTACGTTTGGTCTTGAATTCTCAAATAATATAACTTTCATAAATTCATGCTCAGTTATCTCATATTACCCAGTTAGTCCTTACCTCATATACATAATATTCTATAGTTTTAATCCAGTTATTCATACTAAGTACAGTTCAGTCTTGCAGACCCAGTATTCATCTATTAGTCATTCAGTTAATCAGATAAGTTAGTATGATTATGCATTCGTATGTAGCGCCCATGCGAATATTTTTCAGTAGTCCTAAGTGAAGTGTTGTACTAAGGTGGAGAGTATAGTTGAGAGAGTATTCAAGGGATATGTCTAAGCTTAAAAATTTGCAGTTGCAATGCATAAGTCTTAGTCACTCTGTCTTAGATGATGATTTGTAGGCCTTGCCTCATATTATAGAATTCTAGCCACGTTGTGATGTCTTATTCAGACAATGCGAAGCTTTTCTTTCTCCTTAAAGTTGCTGGAAACTCAATAAAAAGAGTGTCAGAGAACAGCTCAAGTTGAGAATAAGTTTTCAGTATGAGTTAATCTGTAAAGCTAGTAATTTAGTTTAGCAGTCAGATGGATAAATTCGTGTGGTGTAGTTTTTCATCTTTCCATCTAGTCGTACTATTCGAAGTCTCATAAATGTAACTATTCTAAGATGGACCAACCAGGTAGTTGCGTGTTCATCTCAGTTTATGTATCATGTCTCAGTTTCAGGCCCTAGATATTCAGTCACGATTCAGTTCATAGGTGCCTTGTGCATCACCCCAGTTTTCCTCAGTATCTCAGCCAAGTCAGTATTCTTTGGGGGACATAATGTCCCAAGGGGGAGATGCACTATAATCCCAAGCTTCATGTCTTAAACATCCTATTTCTCTTCACGTAATGAATCTAGTTTGGAGTAGTGGGTACTCATAAGTTGACCCTCAAGTTCCAATCTCAGGCGTAAGCCACGTATTCAAAGGGCTCAATTCAGTTCACGATATTAAGTTCATGTATCACGTTCCAGTATCAATTCGATTCTTATATTCCCATTCATGTGTACTCTAAAAATGATCTTGGGTTCATCAATATTTTTCAGTTTAAGTAATAGTTTTTCCTTGAACTTACTTAGTTCTATGTTTAGATTATCTTTACAAACATGGTATCAGTTATCTTTGCATATTCAGTCATGCATTCATGAGTCAGTTCAGTCATGTACCCATGTATCAGATATGCATGTTTAGTATGAAAACTCAGTATATCAGTAGTTTCAGTCATGCAATCATGCTTCAGCTATGCATGTCCAGTATGTACTTTCAGGTTATTATTTTCTTTCATCTTAGTTAGTCTCATTCGAGGATGAATGTTCCAAAAGGGGAGATATTGTAAGGCCCCACAAAATTCTTAGATTAATTCAGTTCTTTAAGCTTGTTAAGGGGTCCCAGACTTAGAAAATTCTAGCTAAGTATTCAGACTTAGTGTTATATTAGCCTTTGAAAGTTGGCAATCTTATTTAGAGACCTTTAAATCCATTAAATGTTGATATTTGAGTTAATTCATGATCAGGAATGTCAATAGGTGTTCCCAGACAAGTTTCAGATTTTTGGACTTCATTTGAAGCACCTTTGAAATCCTAAACTAGTGAATCAATGCGATCTTGATGCGTCGCGTTGACTATCGCATTGATAAATATTTTCCCCAACGCCCAGCCTCTAATTCCAGTGAACCAATGCGGACTCGATGTAGTGCATTGGCTATCACATCGATGCCAACGATGTGTCCTTTGGCTTGTACGTCGATGGTTCAGTTTACAGTCATTAAAAAGCCGTATTCTCAGGGTAAATTAAGTCCTTTTCCCCACCCTTATTCAACTATAAACACAAAATTCATCCCCAATTCACAAAAATATACTCACTTTATCTTAAATCCTCTCAAGAACAAGCCTAAGGGTTTCCAATTCAAGATTCAAATATCAAGTATTTCACGATCAATCTTCTCAAAATCAAGCATCAAGGTATGTGAAGTGTTCATCCAAGGGTCCCTTCCACCCTTGGAGTCCAAGAAACTATTTTTAAACTTTAAGTTTATCGATTTTATGTTGGGTTTGATTATGTTCATGTTTATAATGATTAATTGGGATTCTAATCCATGTTTTATTGATATGTTTCATGTGAGGTTAATTGATATATATGTTATATCATGAGGATCCATGTAAATCCCTTGAAATTATCAATGGGGACTTGAATTATGATGTCTACTCATTGTTTAGTGTTATGTGCATATGTATGCTCACCAAGTGTTTGATGAATTACTCATGTGAACTAGTAAGGGAAAGAGATCATGTCATGTTAGCTTATGTGCAAGTTGTATCATACAAGTGTTTGATAAAATATTTCCTTGAATGAGTTGTGAACAAGTGCACATGATCATGCTTTTCAAGCTTATGCTATGATTTACCTTTCATGCTATCAAGTGCTGGGGGTATTCAATACCCAAAAACTTAGCTGTTTACCTAGAGCTTCAGTTAGTTATAGAACTCAGGAAAATCTCAGTAGTATTCATAAGTCAGTTACAATATTCTGTTCAGAACTCAGTCGCATTCAGTCAGATAATATAATTCAGTAGTATTTCGTCAGTCAGCGGAACTCAGTGAACTCAGTTCAATTTAGTTAAATAGTATGATCAGTAATAGTTCAGTTAAGCCTAGTATGAACTAGGAAATCAGTTCAGTGTCCATTCAGTTGGGAGTAGGATTCATCACCGAGTGAACCCAAGGATGGGGCTCACCTACCAGTAGAGGGTGTGGTCCTTAGAAGCAATCCTTGCATTCTAGAACTACGTAGCCAGAGTAGGTTGAGATATCTTTCTACAAATATAGGGTTGATATATCTCATTTGAGTTTTTTCTACCAGCGAGGGTTGATGGAAGAGCTTCCTGTCAGAGAGGGTTAACTCACATCTTATCCTTACCCGTGGTACGGTACTGACACCCTTCCAACTGGGGTTACAGGTTAGACCCTAAATCAGTTAGAGAAGAGGCATGTCGGTTAGATGATTACTTCCCATAGTATCAGTTTCAGATTCAGTCTCATTATAGAACTCACTTCAGTTCTACAGACTCAGGACTATCAGACCTAGTCACTCAGCTCAGAACAGAACTCAGCATAGTTCCACAGAAACAAGATTGTCAAATACAGTCACTCATTTATCAGTAATTCAGTATCAGTAGACTCAGATATTAGTTAATCAGTATTCAGACTCAGTATCCATTGTTATCATGATCTCAGTTACAGTTTACGTATTCATGCATGTACTCTCATTCAATCATATTCATATTATTCAGTCAGTAATGTTCATGCATATGAACCCATGCATTTCAGCCTGCCTCACTCAGCATACTAGTATATTCAAAGTATTGACACATACTTTTCTCTTGCACTATGATGTCTTATACATAGGTTAACATGCGCGGGCTCCCTAGCACCCTTAGCAGTTCAGAATTTTAGTAATCAGAGTTAGCGGTAAGTCTTCATAGTTCGAGGACGTGATTGTTTTCTTTCAGTATTTTTGTTATCAGTTCACTTTCAGTAGTTGGAGTTAGTTGGGGGCTTGTCCCATCAACTCCACAATTCAGACAATTTAGAGGCTTTTCAAACTAGAGTATTTTCAGACAAATATTTTAGTTTTGGTATCACTATACCGTATTCAGTTTTATTTCAGTATTGAACCTTATGGCATGATTTCGGTCTAATTTTCGCATATTAAGTATTATTATTCAGTTATTGCAGCAGGTACCGGTCATGGGTTAGCTTGTGGTCCTTGGGGAATATGAGCACCTTGTAGCGTCCAGGGTACAGACTCGGGGTGTTACAATAAAATAAATCGATGGGATTTAGATACTCATAAAAGAAAGAAGTGAATTGTCCGGCCTTCTGGAAGATGGAGGCTTACCACTTTAGTGCAGACTAACCAACGAACTAGAAGCACCTAACTCTACACAAGAAAACCAAAGAAACCCCTAGGAACCTACCTCATGACATAATGTAGCATTCCAAAATGTTTAACGGGGTGAGCGCTAGCATTTAACTCAACGAAGGGATAAAATAGTGCCATTTTCCAAAACAAAATCAATCTCATTGTACATGTGCACATACATGCATATATATATATATATATAAGATGTTGGGATAGGGTACAAAGTTTAAGCATTAGATTTAAAAATTATTGACCTGGAATGTGTATCTCTAACCGTCCTAAGGGCACCCACGGGCTATATGGGTTCAACTCCTCCTACTGAAAGGGTCCCAACGCGTGTTAGCCGCACAAACTAGGAAAATCCAAGGAAGGCCCGGGAAATCCACGACCCCAGGAATCCATGAACTTAGCCATTCCAATATATATATATATATATATATATATATATATATAT
>NC_061119.1:77256078-77372276 GCF_002878395.1 Capsicum annuum | reverse complement strand
AGCCATTCCAATATATATATATATATATATATATATATATATATATAGGTCACCAAAACCCCCACGCCGGCAAACATGGTTTTTAGTATTGGTTCCATCGGGACCTCCACCTTCCACAGTGAGCTACACAACCTTCTTTAAGCCCAAATTAAAATATTTTGACATAACTCATTCATTTAACCATGTATTTATCCATTTAGACATTTATCGCTGGTATTGTCATACCAATTAACCATGCTTGCAAGCTTATAAAATTATACCATTCTAATTATATCATCCTGGGGAATTCACGACCCCAAGTTCCAATTTAAAAATCATACCATGGCCATTGAGGCCCTTTTAAAAATCATTTTTATCTATTTAGACATTAATGCAATGAGATAAATTAGAACAAAAAAAAAACCATGTAATTAGCCATATTTCAAAATCAATTATGCAAGTGGGTTGAGGTTAATACCAATGCTAAACCAAATTCCATAAAATTTGAGGAAATCCATGACCCCCTTCCCATTCACCATACCCATATTTTAGTTTAAAAAAACATGAGATAAAGCATGAAAAATAATTCTAAAACCATGGGAAAAACTAACCAAGTAGTAATCATACAAAACCCTCAACCCATCATTCAAAACCCAATAATTAAATCTAAATAAACCCTGATTAAACACTTTCTTTTATATAAAACCAAGTTAGGGAAGAGATACATGCCTGAAGACACCAAGAAATTAGAAGAGAACACCCCAACTTGAAGCCTAGATGACTAATTCCCTTGAAAACCCTCATTTTTCTTTCTTGGGAAATTAGAGAGAGAAAAGAGTTTTTATGTTATGTTAATTGGTGGAAATAGGGCTAAGGGAAAGGTTTTAAGTCATGGAAAGTAATGGGATAGAAGGAAAAGACCACAATTCCCTTAATGAAATCATGTAGGAAATAAAACTCCTAGGCGCCACGAGTCTCGTAATGACTCATGGTTACTGGTCATGAGTCGTCACCATGACTCGTAGTCTGGGCACCTTGACTGGTAAGGTCACAGGTCATACTCTACGACTCATGACCTGTCCTTATGACTCATAGGGTCTCAGTCGTAATCATAACAGAGATAATGGACCATCTCACTGGTTAGACCACGACTAACTCTATACGACTCGTGAGGAGTCTTCCAGACTTGTCACCTGAGCCGTACCTTAGACAGTGATGACTAAATCCAAAAATTTACAGGGTCCAAATCCTAGGGTATTACAATGCCGAATCAAAGTTTCTCATTCTAAATTTTGACTATTCTCCTTAAAGTTCAATGATGACTCGATTTCCACTTGAATTTGTAACTGAAACTACACACAAAAGGTGCAACAAGTGTAAAGTGAGTATATAAAATAATGTACTCAACAAGTATTGACAACGACCCTTTTCTTTAAGTGATAATAAGATGTAATCCTAATAGTTTATTCTTCCAAAAGTATAATTAAGTCACAACTCAAAATTTGAGGTCATGACGACACCTGCCCTGACCCAATTTTTGTAGGTAAGCTAACAATACACAATTAATGTGAAATATAAAAGAGAAAATAAATAAAGTAAATACAAGACATCTAGAACAAATTCAAGTCATAATAATCATAAATTTGAAAAATCTGAATTAAATGCAACCAAATCCCAAAACCTGGGGTCATAAGTATAAAAGGGCATCTAAGATAACATTGAGTCTGATAATATATCACTGTCTTCGAATACAAGTAAGAAATAAAATTTAGATGGAGTCTGGAACAAGGCTCTGCACGGGGATCTCCCTACAGCTTCAAATTAGCTCTCAAGAACATAAATCAACGGTCACTAGTCACACTCATACTAGGATCTGCACCAAAAGGGCACAAAAGTAGGAGTGAGTACAGTTAACTTATACTCAATAGGTATTATAATCCGACTTAGAAAAGCAGAAGACTAAACAAGTAAAGGATACTATGATCATGCTTCCACCTACATACAAAAAAGTTTCCAACGATGGATCAAACTATATCTCCTAACACTTTTACAAGTGTAATATCAGTATAAGATAACACACAAGAATATATAATAAGTAAGACTATATAAACGATACCAAACACAAAATAAATGCAAATGATATGATGCAATGAAATGACCATAATGTAATATCTTAATGTCACCTCGTATACACCTTCGGAGTGAAAGCTTCCAGTATAGGACACCATGGAGGTTCTCAATCCATATATATCACAATCTCCTATCTCAATCCACCTTGCCGGTATATTCTTCAGTCAAGGATTTGATAAAGTGTCTCATTTTCTTTTAAATAAATATTTATCCATGGTTATTCTATTTATATAGATAATTAAAATGAAGATACATTTAAATAAGCTCAAATCTCTTCAAATTTTAGTAAAATATGATACAAACCTTTGCGTGGCACTACAACATTAATGAAGGTAGTTAATGCTCAAACTCACCACTATTAACCCTCACTCAGGTAAGTACTAATAATTATATGTCAAGTCAAATGATATGCACATAAGCCCCTCCCAAGCATCACAACAATAATAATATCTCAAGTCAATAATATACTTATATAGGCCCTCCAATATGATAAAATTACTAATTCAAAGTATAAAATCATGATGAAATCTCCAACCGATAACATACTTTTGCATGAATGATTAACTACCCAGCCCAGTCCGAAGAAACTTAAGCTATAACCTACCTCAAAAAGTAGAAATATGAGTCCGAATCCTTCACCATGGAGCCTTGCCTTTACGAGCAACTTTGAAATGGACCAAATCTATCAAAAATATAATCTACACGTTAAAAGGAGGCTAATGATACTCATATTAGCTAATTTTGTTTCAATTCCAAAATAGTTCAAAAATTAATCCTGAAGGATACAAGAGTAAATCATAAATTTTATTTAAGAATCATGTCCCCATAGTCTTAAGGTTTATAACTATGGAAACCCATTAGAATATATGTTGAAATCAGACTTCAAATCAAAGAAAGACCAATTTTGTACATTATCGAGTGAAACCCCTAAAATTCAAGTTCAAAAAATCATTATTTTGAAGTTGTTTTGAAGATATAATCAATGACAAATGATAAAATTTGAATTTAGAGTTTACCCATGCAAGATTAATGAAATTTCTATGTGAAATAGCCAAGAACGGAGCTCCCAAATTTGAAATGAAAGAATAAAAAAGGAGAAAAAAGATATTTTAATCTAGCGACATCACCTAGGTGGTAAAATAATCACCTTAGAAACATTACATGAAAGGATAGACTACTAGTAAGGTGGTAGTCACTTGCCAAGTAGGGGATCGCTTAGATGGTACTTTAGCCCCTGAGGAGATTTCTCCAAGGCGACAAACCCATCTCTTACATGATGGTGCTTGGACCAATTTACTACCGCTAAAGTGGTCCTTTAGTCCACCTAGGCACTATCGCTAAGGTGACCAATTGGCTGCTTAGATCGTTGGACCAAAAAATTAGATACAACTGAAACATAAGGGGCTAAATTAGATCCAAATGGACCCTCAAGATTCAATTAAAAGCCCATTAAATTTATCTGGTAATGTTACTAGGCTAATTTTGACATTCTAAGCTCAATGAAATCATCAAATCCATCAAAATAGGTCGTTATCAATAAGTTAACCCCCAGGACTCCTCAGGCTATTTTTAACTAATTTTTCATCTAAGTGGTTAGAACTTTAAATAAAAGCTCAGAACCCAAATCAGCCATGCTACTAACTCAAAACTGACATTTCGAATCTAATAGAACTGACAAAATCGTCATCCAATAGCGGAGTCACAAAATATTGACCAAAGTCAAACTATTACTCATATCACTCTCGCATTCTTTGGAGACTATGAAAACCAACCCCAAAACTCATAAATAACATATAGCAACCATGAAAAGGGCAAAATAGTTAAAATACAGGGAAAGCTAAACGTCACAACTATGATTATTATAAATTATGTCATAAAATACATCACCATATCATAACAACTAGATCATGAATTTTTCTAGTACTAATCACACCACCAATAATATCATAATGTACCTCGGATGTATTGAGTCAAATCAGTATTACAACCATCTCAACACTTCAACACTAAATAAATATTAGATGTAGTAAAACAAAATGTAATGTAATGCAATATACCAACCAAGAATTTGTATACACCCGATTCCTCTATTTGATAGTTGAGATTTATGAAGGGACTCAAAAAGACTATATACCTCTGAAAACCATTTTTTATCGGCATACAATTCATCCAAACCATTTCTCATTGGCTTTGCATGATGTTAACTTATAATAAGAATATGAAATTCACAAATAACTCAATAAGCATTGTAATCCAATAATCATAATGTAACAATTAGAGTGTTATGCATATTCATTAACAATCATATGATATGAGTTCATCAATCAACCACACAACCAAGAATCATAAATTTGCAATCAAATTCACGTAATTCTATACATTAAAATATGTAATATTTGAGTATTTAGTAGTAAAGTAATGAGTTTAAGGTTAGACTATTATTTCATTAAAAATACTAATTCAACATCTCAATAGTAGCCCGAAATTGAGTCTCCTGTCTCTCAAAATCAAAAAAAGAATTATGAAATCGAGTATACAAATTTATTTATTTAGGTACATAAAAAATTACAAATAAATCAAAATTTATGGATAATTTAATATACTTACTATGCACATCAATCATAAACACATTTGTATTGGAAACATCAAATCACAATTCAAGGCATTCTTGACCAATTATTGACTGTCGTTAAACCTATTCTATAACTTATATAAAATCAATCTAAGGGACCAAATAACACTCGGTCCCCTAAGGATTCATGTAAATCATTCAAATAAGTCCTAAACCACCTTCAAAACCTAATTTAATCATCTAAACTCGAATATAATCTTGTTAATCCAAAAACGTTGAGTTTAATCAAACTTCTAGAAATCTAACCTTTCAAAATGAAAAATCTTCTCCAAAACTCATCTGATCACCTAAAAAATTGTGCCATCTATTTTGATAAGTCACAAATGACAAATAGAAGTTATAGAAAAGATCAAAATAAAAATAACAGGATAAAAATATAAATAAAATATAAACTACTATGGAGATCATCACACACATGAACTTCAAACTCAACTTTCTCTTAACAACACATCATTTGTAATCTTTGTGCCTTCATTAGTTTCTCAAAATCTAATTCTCAAAATATATTTTGATTTTTTTTATATCAAATTTCAATAACCTTTTTTCAAAAAAACCATTGCTGCTTAATACTAATTTTTGTACTTGTTAAATGATTTATTCTATTGTGAGATTTGTAAGGTTACAATGGAATCAATTATATTTTCTTAAGGTAGGGGTAAATCTTGTGTACCCTATATCCTCTCCAAATTCATATGTGGAATTACATTGAGTTTTTTAATATTATTTATGTGAGAATTATCTAAGTCGGTGGATTTTAATTTTTGCATTAAAAATAATTCTAAAACCCAACAAGAAGACACTTAGGTTAGTCATCATCCAATTAATGGCAGCTTGAATGTTGCACAAAATGCACAAAAGTCACCTATATTTATCATACTCATCGTATAAATAGAACTTTTTCACTATTATGTGGAAACATGTGACCTCTTATTTGGTTTTACTCAAAAATCGGTACAAAAGATTCACCCTATCCATTTGATTAAGATTGATCTATACCACAATCAAATAATAATTTTTTTTTATTTGTCTCCCTCACTATTACATTCCACATAAATTGTACAAAGGACAGCCAAAAGTCCAAATTATAAATGTAACGACCCAAAATAGGGCCTGACCTTAACGGGTATCTCAAGTCCACCATAGGCCGGAGACCACACCCTTAACCTAGCCACAAGAACAGAATAATAAAGAGAATACAATGTGGAAGATAATTAAACAGTAATAAAAAGATGAACAAATGACTCAATGAAACTAAGAGTCAAAATAATAACCACCCATACTATCTATGAAAACCTCTAAACCAGAATAATATCTAAGTCAGAACATGCATCCGCCTATGGACAAAAAGAATATAAACGTACTAATTAAATAAAAAAATAATAATGAAATCATAAGGCCATTCTAAGGATAGAGGCTCACCAATTCACGACAACTCAATGAATATGCTAATCCACCTAGCACAACACTAGAGCAGTAGAAGTGTCTTCGAACCCTACATCATGAAATAATGTAGCATCTTAGGATGGTCAATAGGATAAGCACTAGCATGTAACTCAAGAAAAGTGTTAACATAATGTCATGTCCAAAATCAGTTAAACCCATATACATACATTCATATATACATATATAAGATGTTGGGATAGGGTAAGGGTTGTGAACATGAGAGTTTTAAAATATTAATCTAGATTGTATAGCTTGACCCATACTAATGTTACCCATCGGCTATATGGGTTCAACTCCCCCTACTGAAAGGGCCCGAGTGCATGTTATCTGCATGAACCAAGGAAAATCTAAGGGAAAACTAAAGACACCATGGATAATATCCATCCCAAATATATACACACACACACACACACATATATTAAGTATGTATCAAGTGCACAGTTATATAGACCCCCAATACCGACAAACATGGTTTTTAGTGTTCGTCCTGTAACGCCCTAAGTTTTTGGTCCTTGAAATTTTTTTGAGTTTTGAGCTCCTTGCCTTGATTAAGACTCTCTCTATGAGTCGTGGGGTGTCTTTATGGGTCATGTGACCCTAGTATTAAGGTGTCTAGAAAGTGGTGTTAAAGTTATTATCCTGGGTAAGACTTGAGGGTACTGGGTAAAGACTCATGACGAGTCATTGCGATGAGTCATAACCAAATTATGTAAGTTTGTGAAATGATTCTACTTGGAGTACAAGTGGATCACTAAGATCCATAAGGAGATGTTACAGGTTGTTTGGTGTAATCGTAGGGTATTTAGTGTAAGTCTCAGTTTGGGTTCTATGTTGACTATGAATGGACGCTACGAGTTGTAGGGTTCCATTATGATTCTTGTAGCTAAGTTGTAAAGTCAGCAGTATAGGGTGACTTGGTGGTACGACCTTGGTTATGACTTGTGGTTAAGATTTGTAAGGAGTGGCTATGAGTCAAGGGTTGACCCATAGTCAAAGATGAAACTTTTTAACTTTTAAGTTAAGGGCATCCTGGACATTTACCCTCATATCCAAATTGAAACCCACGACTTTTAACACCTGTAGAGTGTCATTAACACTCAGAAACTAATCCAAGTAACTTCTCAAATACTCCAAAGGCTCTCTAAGTTCCCTTAAGTAAGCCAAGCTAGGGTTTTATCAAGTTAGTCATCTAAGGGCTCAAGGGTCGAATTCTCTCCAAATTTTTTATTATTTAAGGCATGTTACTCTTCCCTCATAGTTAATTTTTTAAAAGCATTTGATTTGCAGTATTGTTCATGAGATATTTATGATGGTTTTGAAATAAGAGTTGGGGGTTTTGAATGCTTATTGTTGAACAATGTTTTCCTATGGTTTACATATGATTATTCATTCTTTAATAAAGGTTTTGAACTTGTGGGTGCTTGGGTACGGTGAATGAACTAGGGAATTGTGAATTTCCCAAACTTGTAACTTTTGAAGTGGTTATCACCCCAACCCCATGTTGTGAAATTGGTTTTTAAATTATGAGAAATATGGGAATTTGTGAAATTGAACTAGTCGTGGACTATTGCATGATATCAAGAGGTATTTGAAACACAATGGTTTGATTTAATGAACAAAGGAAGTTGTTCTCCCCAAGTTAATGGAAATTATTTTGGCATGATGTTATTACCTTGCAAGTGCAGTTGGTATGATGATGCCAACAATGTATGCTTTAATGTGGAATATGGTTCAATGAATGAAAATATGAGATACTTGTTTCAATTAGGATCTAATGAGGGTTGTGTAGCTGAGTTATGAAAGTGGAGGTTTGAGTGACCGATACTAAAAATTGTGTTTGCCGATGCGGGGGTCAAAGTGTCTAGGGATGTTTGAGTCCCCCTCATTGTTATTTCTTGATTAGAGAGGTCTGAGTCCCCCATAATTATAACATGATCAAGAACTTAAGTCACCTTAATATATGTTGGGAGGTTTGAGTACCCTATGTGCATATATATGAGATTATTCTCTAGTTCATGCAGCTACATGCACTGAGGCCTAACAAGGGGTGAGAGCTGGGGCCCATATAGCTCATGCGTACATGTTATGATAGTTGAGCTACACAATCCAAGCTAAAGTTTAAAGTTTATGTTAAACCTTTTTCCCTATCTCGACATGTGAATATATATATGTATATGCATTTGATTATGTTCATTGGTTTGAATGTTTTTAAACTGTTGATCATGACATTGTTTTATCCTTATCCTTGAGTTACATGCTAGCTTTCACCCCGCTAATTGTTTTCGGACGCTATATCCTTACGCGATACCAGAACTACTCATACTTCTACTCTTCCTACTCAGTGATTAGGATCTGTAATCAGCTCATGATTTGACATTGAAGTGGTGAGCTTCCATACATCGGAAGTCTACATTTCATATTTCATTCTTTTACTTCTTAGACTATTCAGACTTATTTTGGGGATAGTTGGGGGCATGTCCCAACACTTTATTGATATTCAGTTTTTGTTCTTGTTAGAAGTCTTTGTTTGGACTACTGTGGTTAGTGAGTGGTGTTAGTCAATTGTTTGGCCGGTTGTTGGTTGTTGGTCATGGACATGCATTAAAATTTTTTAAGCTATTGTACGCTATCTTGTTATATGTTCGAAATTCATCCGACTTTGGGGTGTGTTGTGTTTGGGTTGGTTAGGTGCATAGGTGATCTTTGGTCCACATGGGACTTGAGATACCCGTCACGACTAAGCCCTAGATCTGGTCGTGACACGTCCCCCAGGGACTTACTCCTTCACGGTGAGCTACACAACCACCTTTAAGACCAAATTATAATAATTCACACATAAACCAATCCATTAACTCAAGAGTCATTCATTAAGGAATTTACCACTAGGTATTGTCATACCGATACGATTGCAAGCTAAATTAAAATGCCAACAAAATTGGAATCCGAAGTTCCATTGAAAACCAAACCATGGCCAGCAAGGCCATCCAAATCTGTTTTTATATCCATTTATCCATTAATGTAATGCATTAAGTTAAAAATCAAGTTAAACCATGCAATTTTCATAATTAAAATCAAATTCACAAAGTGGGTAGTGGTTAATGCAATTCCCAACCAAAATTCATCAAATTTGGGAAAACCCATGTCCCTCATTCCAACTATTTAAATAATGTACCAATTAAGTCTAGAAACATCAATTTAAAACATGAATAATCAATTCAAAATATGGGACAACTAGTTCATTCAGTAACAACCAAAGAAGAGAATACGAGCATTTGATCTTTTTAACTGAAGGGGAAAGGTCAATTTTATGTTTATAAGTCGTGGAAAGGGTGAAAATACCAAAAGCCCCTTACCCCTAAATGAAAAAAAAAAATAAAACTTGATGAAATTTACACCTTAGCATGACATGACCTTATCGTGGAGGTTATCCTTAGTGCCACGCCAATATTTTGAAGGCTTAACCTTTATGGAATAGTGATATTGCGGAGGCACACTACCTCAAGTTCTAAAATAGCCTCGAACCCTTTCCAAAATTTCCAAAACTTTCCCAAATTACCCTTTTAACATCCCTAAACATAATTCAAGTAAAAAATTGATATTACGAACATGGAAAGGTCAAAAATAAAATGATCAAAATTTTAAGGGTCCTACATTATCCCCCCCTTAGGATCATTCATCCCCAAATGATGAGTTCGAACACTTTTAGCACTAGAATAGCAAGAATACACGAGAATCAATTGACAAACTCAAAAAATGACAAGAGGAAAATGAAAATCATACCTTAAGCACTTTCATCCAATCGGGGAAACAAGAATGGATACTTGGCCTTCATTTCTTCCTCAGCTTCCCATGTAGCTTCTTCCACCTTTTGATTTCTCCAAAGGACCTTTACCAAAGCTACATCCTTTGTCCTTAACCTACGAACTTGCGTATCCAACATCTTAATTGGGACTTCCTCATAAGACAAGGAATTAGTAACTCCACCATCCTCAATAAACACTATCAAGGAAAGATCACCCATACACTTTTTTTGCATGGACATATGAAACACGGGATGAATAGAACCCAAAATCACAGGCAAATCTAACTCTTACACGACATTCCCAATCCTTCTCAAAATCTAATATGGACTAACGTAATAGAGACTAAGATTTACCTTATTTCCAAACCTCATCACTTCTTTCATGGGAGATACTTTCATGAATACCTAATCACCCACTTTGAACTCCAACTCCCTTTGCCTCAAATCCATATAAGACTTTTGGCGACTTTGAGCAATCTTAAGTCTTTCTCTAATTAACTTTACCTTCTCCATGGCTTGGTGAACCAAGTCAGAACCAAAAAACCTAGTCTTACCAACCTCAAACCATCCAATAGGATACCTATACCTCATACCATAAAGATCCTCAAATGGAATTATTTGAATGCTTGAGTGATAACTATTGTTGTATGCAAACCTAATAAGAGGAAAATGATAAACCCAACTGCCTTTAAAATCAATCACATAGGCCCTTATCATATCCTCCAAAGTTTGAATAGTGCATCCTACTTGTCCATCCATTTGAGGGTAAAAAGTGGTGCTAGGGTTCACCCGTGTACCCAAACCTTTTTGGAACGAAAGCCAGAAGTAAGATGAAAATTTGTTACCTCAGTCTTAAATAATAGACATTGGCACACCATGCAACTATACAATCTCCTGAATGAACAACTTAGCATAATCCTCTCTTGAGTAGTTAGTCCTCATAGGCAAGAAGTAAGCGGACTTAGTCATCCTATCCACAATGACCCAAATCAAATCATATTGATTGCGAGACTGAGGAAGACCCGTAATGAAATCCATATTGATCATATCCCACTCCTACATAGGCAACCCTATCTCTTGAAACATACCACCAGGCCTCAAATTCTTAACCTTGACTTGCTGACAAACCATACACTTAGCAACAAAGTTTGCTACATCCCTCTTCATATTTTTACACGAGTAGATTTTCTTCAAATCATGATACATCTTAGTAGAACTTGGATGAATTATATATCGAGACTCATGAGCCTCTACCAAAATCTTTTCCCACAACCCATCAACATCAAAAACACTAATCTACCTTGATACTTTAGAATACCATTTTCCCCAATCTCGAAAGCCATAACCTTTTATTAACCCATATCATCCTTAATCTACAAAAGTATGGGGTCCAAAGCCTGTTTTTCTTTCACCTTAGCTCAAAGATATGATTTAACAACTTCTTGAACAATGACTCCCCTATCCTTAGAGTCCAAAAGACAAACTCCCACTTTAGCCAACCTGTGAATATCCTTCACTAATCTTTTTTTCTCCTTATTAACATAGGACAAACTCCTCATAGACAACTTGCTATAAGCATCAACAACTACATTAGCTTTACCTAGATGATTGTGAAGACTCATGTTGTAATCCTTCAATAATTCAAGCAACTTCCTTTGCCTGAGATTCAACTCTTTCTGAGTAAAACACATACTGCAAGCTCATATAATATGAACAAATATCCACATGTACCCTATACAGATAATGGTGCCAAATGTTTAAAGCAAAACCATATCCACCAACTCCAAATCAAAAGTCGGATAGTTTCTCTCATGAACCTTAAGCTGCTTGAAGCATATGCTACAACCTTACAATGATGCATCAAAACACAACTCATTCCCACATAGGACGTATCACAAAACACAACAAAACCATTAGTACCTTTAGGTAGGGTCAAAACTGGCACAAACGTCAACTTATCTTTCAACTTCTCAAAAGTACCCTTACAAGCATCGGGCCACAAATTTTTTTTCCTTTTTCTAAGTTAACCTCATCAACGGAGCAGTAATAGATAAGAAACTTTCTATAAACCTCCTATAATACCCAGCCAAACCTAAAAAGCTCCTAATATCGGTTGGAGTTGCGGGTATAGGCCATTTCTTAATTGCTTCAACCTTCTGTGGATCCACCATGATCCCTTAACTAGATACAACATGCCCCAAAAAAGTTATACCATTCAACCAAACCTCACACTTAGAAAATTTTGCATATAATCCTAGTCTTTGAGGGTTTACAATACAATTCGGAGGTGATTGGCATAATCTTCCTCACTCTTAGAGTACACCAAGATGTTATTAATGAAGACTATCACAAACAAATCCAAAAATTGCCTAAAAACCTAATTTATAAGATCCATGAATGCAGCAGAGCATTAATCAACCTATATGACATAACCAAAAACTCATAGTGACTATACCGAGGTTGAAAAGTAGTCTTAGGAATATCAACCTCCTTAATTTTCAATTGATGATATCCCAAACGATGATCAATCTTAGAGAAGCATCTAGTACCCTGAAGCTGATAAAAAAGGTCATCAATTCTAGGAAAAGGGTACTTATTCTTTATAGTTGCCTTATTCAATTGATGATAATCTATACACATCTAAGGAGACCCATCCTTTTTTCACACAAAAACATAAGAGCACCCCACAAATAAACACTAGGATGTATGAAGCCTTTATCAAGAAGATCTTTTTACTATTTCTTTAGCTTATTTAGCTCAATAGGAGCCATTCTGTAGGGTGGAATAGAAATAAGATGAGTATCCAGTAAAAGATCAATCCCAAAATCTATTTCCCTGCCAAAAGGAATTTCAGAAAGATCATCGGGAAATAACTTAGGAAATTCACTAATCAAAGGGACAGATTGCAAAGAAGGACTTTTAGAATCAGAATCCTTAACCCAAACTAGATGGCACAAATACCTTTTGAAAATCAATTTCTAAGCTCTAATATAGGAAATAAACCTCCCTTTAGGCACTAAGAAACTCCCCTCCCATTCTAATATCAGCTCATTACGAAAGTAAAAAATGAACTTTTGGGTCTTACAATCCAAATAAGCATAGCATGAATAGAGAAAATCTATCCCCAAGATAACATCAAAATCTACCATGTCAAGCTCTATAAGATCCACCAATCTCTCTCTATGAAAGATAGACACCATATAACTCCTATAGATTTTTGTAGCCATAATAGAATCACCCACCAGAGTAGATACAGAAAAGGGGTCAAAAATACTTTCAGGACCTAAAGCAAAATGTACAGCCACATAAGGGGTCACATAAGAAAGGGTTGAACCCAAATCAAGAAAATAATAAAAATCATAGGAAAAGAGTTGTAACATACCAGTAATAACATTTGGAAATGCCTCAGATTACTGGCGAGTAGCAATTGCATAAAGACAATGTTGACTAGTACTGGTACAAAAAGTAGCACCCTTTGGCACATGCGCTGAAGATGTGGCAACCAAAATTTTATTAGCTCTAATGACAACACTGGCTAAAGGATAATCTCACTACATATGACCAAGCTAACCATAATTATAACAAAAATTCCTCCTCTTACAATAACCATGGTGAAGGTACCCACAAAAATGACAAGGAGGATAAGGTGTGGATGATAGAGCTCCAATAGCCTGAGACTGGGCACCCTGTGCCTTAGGACCATTGCTAGCCTGAGAATGATGATCAACCAAAAGCTTAGGATAGGGAGCATTAGCAGAGAAATATGAATTCCCTAATTCTTCTTCTTGGTCCATTGTCTACCAACTCTTTCATTATTTTGCTTACCCATACCCTTCTTTGAATACCTAAATTTCTTATTATGCCTCTCTCCAATTAATTATTTCTTTATATCATCCTCAACTTGCTTCATATAAACCACAATCTTGGAGGTGTCTATGTCATTATTTAACAATGCATCCTTAAATTCCAATACTAAGTCGCGGGACAACCTAGAAGCAAACTTCCTTATGTTAGATCTCTGGCTATACACCAACTCCAAATCATAATGAGACAGCTACTAAAATTTCAAGGCATACTCTTTCACACTCATGTTACCTTGCTTCAAATTAATAAACTTCTCAACCTTAGCTTCCCTCAACTCCTGAGGAAAGAAGTGATCAACAAAGGTACCTAAAAACTCATCCCATGATGCCGACTCCACATTATTACACCTTAATTGATTTTACTCCTCACACCACAATAGGCTATATATTTAACCTAATATCCAACAAAATCTACACCTTTAAAATCAGTAGCATGCATCACTCTGAAAATGTTATCCAACTCATCCACAAACCCCTGAGGATCCTTCTCAACCTTAGAGCCTATAAATATTGTAGGATTCAATCTCATGAATTGTCACGACCCAAACTAGGGCCTGGCCATGATGGGTATCTCAATTCCACCGAGGATCGAAGACCACCCTCTTTTCCTAACCAAATAGAACATAATACAGCTAACAATGGATGAATTCTGAAAAAATAACAAGATAAGCTAAGTTCTGAACATATAACAAGATAAGTAACTCCAAAAAGAATTTAAGAATCTCAACATCATCCCAATCCACAGTAATCCATAAAGCCTCTAACAAAACCAATATCCACCTAAGTCAAGACATGCCCCCAACGATAGCTAAAAATGGAAAAAGGTGAATAGTCTAAGATATAAACTAAACCATAAAGTAATACACCTTTCAAAAGAAGGAGGCTCACCACTTCAAGTTAACTCATGAACAATCCCAAGGATCACCTAACACTGTATATGAAAAGCATGAGTGTCTCTTTTCCCTGCATTTCATGGAGATATAATATCCATAGACAGTTAGTGGGATAAGCCCTAGCATGTAACTCAAGGGTATAGGGATAAAATAATGCCATCTCAAAAAAATCCAAAAATAGTATCAATGATCATGTCCACATATATGCATATAGAACAAGGCTTATCACGAACTTTAAAACATTAGCTTGGGTTGTGTAGCATAACCTTCATAATAGTACCCTCTGCTCTATGGACCCCAACTCTTTCCCCCTAGTCGAGCCCCAATGCGTGTAGCCATACAAACCAAAGAATAATCAAAACATATATGTTCAGGGGACTAGAACCTCCTAGTCATGCATCAAGGGTAACTTGAAAATCGGTCATTAAATCCCCACATTGTCAAGCATGGTTTCCAGTATTAGTTCTTTCTGGATCTTCACTTTTATGGTAAAATACACAACCCCATTTAAGCCCAATTAAAACATTTAGCACATAACCCATTCATTAAATCAAGAAGTCATTTATTTAGGCCATATCAAGTGGTATCATCATATCGACTATAGCTTGCAAACACATGTTATTATGCTAAATCAAATAATTCGCGAATTGGGACTCTAACCCACTAGCCAATAAGACTCCAACATTCCAAGTAGGAACCATACCATTTAGCCAAGAAGGATTCTAATCCCCTAAGACAATAAGGATTCAAAGTTTCAAGTCGGAACCAAATCATCTAGCCTAGTAGGAATCTAACCCCTTGGTCAATAAGACTCTAGATTTCCAAGTTAAAACCATTCCATGGCCATCAAAACCTTTCCAAAACCATTTTAGCCATTTATGCAAGGCATTAGTTTAGAGTAATAGGCAAAGCCAAATGATTATCCATATTTCCAAACCAATCATGCAAGTGGGTTGAGGTTCTCATCAATTTTAATACCAAAATTCAATTATTTAGGGGAATCCATGGTCTCTATTTCATCACCATGCCCATGAACCCCAATGGGTTGCAAATCATCAATTTAAAGCATAATTAATCGATAAAAAAACCTTGGGAAAACATTTAAACAATCATTATCCAAAACCCTCAACCCATCATTCAAAACTCGTATCAAAATCATATTAATACCAAAGAAATTTATGCCATAATTAAAACATAAGTTAAGGGAGAGAGATACATGCCTTAATTACCAAGAAATTTTGAGGCAAAACCACCCTTGAGCCCTTAAAGACCAAACTCTTGTAACCCGAGCTTTGTCTTTGAATGAGAAATTTGAGAGAAAAGAAGAGATATGTATTTGGTTTGATAAGAGATGGAAATAGGGTCTCCAATATTCTTTATAAACATGGGTTCTAAGTTAGTAAAGGGGGAAATGTCTAAAGTGCCCTTAATAAGAATACTGAAAATTATCGCCAGTGACCACGAATGACCTTATGACTCATAAGGTCTCCTCACGAGTTATCACCACAACTCTTAATCAGAGTAGTACCTTAGGGGCATCCTCACTAGTTAGGTAACAAGTCTAACCATATGAATCATGACCAAACCATACAACTCATATAGTCGTAATTGTGGTCATAATAGAAGATATAGGAAATCACACTAGGGAGACTATGAGTCACACTTTATGACTCGTAATGTCTCACCATGACTCGTTAAGTCTTAATTGTAGTCAGTATAGAAACTTAGGGAAATCTTAGATAACTTACTAGTCAGGTTACGATTGTGCCCTATGACTCGTAAGGAGTTATCACAACTTATTAGGTTCAATCACTGTCTTGGCAGTAAGCTCAAAATCAAGGAATTTTCCAAGGACCAAAATTCGAGGTTTACATAAACTGGCCAGCCCAAGTAACCTTAAATAAAGGAGCAACAAAACTAACATAATCCAACTAGTAAGGCTGAGATATCACTAAGTGAGTAAGTAAATGAATAGACCAGCGAAACTCTGCATTAAAGATGTCCCTCTGTGGCGGATGATCATAAGTGTTACCACCCCAAGAAGCCCGAGGAGGACTAGTAGAGAAAGAGGGAACTCTACGTGGGGCGGTACAATCAGGAGCAGGGGCCCTACACCAGGTCTGAACTCCATACATAGGGAGAGTCCTCTCTATATTGTCCTCAGGTAGGACAGAGTTCCTTGTAGAGTTTCTACGAATGCCAAATCTTCGGGGAGGTATGATTTAAAATGCGAGAAAGTTAGGAGTTAGAGAAGTTTCATAACACTAGACTCTATAGCCCAAAATAGAACACAAGAAAGGTAGACATTCCTAAATGCCTTGTAGCCTTATCCTTATAAGTGTGGAATGCTACACACACATAAAAGACTCTACTCAACACGACTTTGTGAGCACTCAACAACTCTAAACCTGGCTCTGATACTAAGCTTGTCACAACCCAAACCAGGGCCTGACCATGATGGGTACCTCAAGTCCACCATAGATCAAAACCACCCATTTAACCTAACCTCAAGAGCATAATAATAATAATAACAATATGAAAGCCAGTTAAATAGTAATATAAAGATGAATAAATGACTCAATAAAACTAAGATTGAAAAAAACAACCACCCACATCTGTCCATGAAAGCCTCTAAATAAGAATAACATTTCAGTCGAGACATGCCCCTGATGATGAATAAAAAGAATACAAAAGTACTAAGTAAATAAAGAAAGAATAATGAAATGATAAGGGCTTTCAAAGGATGGAGGCTCACCACTTCATATCAATTCAACGAATATGCTAATCCACCTAATACTGCACAGGAACAACAATAGTATTTTTGGACCCTACATCTTGAAAAGATGTATCATCCTAGAACAGTAAATGGGATAAGAATAGATATGTAATTTAGGGAAAGTGAAAACATAATACCATGTCCAAAATCTGTCAAATGACACGCTTATATTCATATATACATCTATAAAAAATAGGTATAGGGTAAGGTTTATGATATGAGAGTTTGAAAATCATTAACCTTAACTGTGTATCTCGATCTGTCCTAAAGGTACCCATGGGCAATATGGGTTCAACACCCTCTACTGAAAGGGCCAGTGCGTGTTAGCTGCATCAACTGAGAAAAATTGAGAAAAAACTAAATCCACCATGGTCAATAACCATCCCAAATATATATACGTATATATCAAGTACACGGTCATATAGAACCCCAATGTCAGCAAACGTGGTTTCCAATGTTCGCCCCCCTAGACTTACACCTTCACAGTGAGCTACACAATATTTTTAAGCCCAAATTAAAATAATTCACATGTAAACCAGTCTATTAACCCAGGAGTCATTCATTAAGGCATTTACCACTTGGTATCGTCATACCAATACACTTGTAAGCTAAATTAAACATGCCAAACCAATTCACACAACCAAATTAGACTCCTAAGTTCCATTAAAAACCAAACCATAGCCACCAAGGCCTTCCTAATCCATTTTTATATACATTTATACATTAATACAATGTGTTGAGTTTAAAAGCAAGTTAAACTATGAAATTTACCATAATTAAAATCAAATTCACAAAGTGGGTTAAGGTTAATACAATTCCAAACCAAAATATGTTTCCCATCCCAATTATTTAAATAATGTACCAATTCAGTCCTCAAAATATCAATTTAAATCATGAATAATCAATTCAAAATATGGGACAAGTAATTCATTCAGTAACAACCAAAACCCCTCAACCCAATTTCAAAACCCACAATTTAATCTTATTAAAATCTATTCAATTTATACCACTATATAAAATTAACGTTTAGGGAGGAGAAATATGCCTGAAACACACAAGAAAGTGATGCCAATTTGGAGTTTGGAGCATGCAGTAGTGATTTCTTGAAAAACCCTTGAGCTTTCTTAGTTTAGGTGTTACGGAAGAATATAAGAATGTTTGATCTTTTTAACTGAAGGAGAAAAGGTTAATTTTATGTTTATAAGTTGTGGAAAGGGTGAAAAGACCTAAATCCCCTCACCCCTAGGTGAAAAAAACAAAATTGGACGAAATTCGCACCTCAGTGCGGCTCAACCTTATCTTATAGGTTGTCCTCCGTACCGCACCAATATCGCGGAGGCTAAACTCCGTGACATAGTGATATCGCAGAGGCACACTACCTCAGAGTTACAAAATAGCCCTGAACCCTTTTTAAAAATTTTAAAACTTTCCCAAGTTACCCTTTTAACATCCCTAAACATAATACAAGTCAAAAATTGAAATTACAAACCCGATAAGGTCACAAATAAAATGATAAAAAATTTAAGGGTCTTATAATAAATATCATTTTCAAAGATTATGTCTGTAAACTAATAAGGTCACTAAAATTAGATTTAGATACAATTATTGCAGTCACACTTCAAAAGCTAATTATTGAGGTGGGAAAACTCAAGACTACATAAACCCCATATCAATACATTGTAATATTAATGTGAAACTCAAGTCTCATACCTTGTAATGAACCATAATAGACCCAAAGATAATCGTACAATGAATTTGCAGATACAATATCTGATTGTAATCATATGTGTATGTATTTGTGACCTATTATATATATATGTATGTTTGTGTCCTACTAGTTGGATGTTTGTGTGGTCGATTGTATACAAAGACAAGGGTGAATAGGATTTTTAGAACACAAATATATGTGTTAGGGTTTTTAGATATACAAATACATGTATAAGTGTATATATGCTATAAAATTACATAATCTCACCATGATATGTATTTTTTTTAAAATACTACTATATAGAGTAATATGTGAATCAAAATTGCTAAAATGAGTAATTTTTCCAATATACATATCACTATAGGCTATATCCGCAGTTGTCATATCACGACCCAACCCACTGATTTATGCGGGGCATCTACCTACACCTACCCCAGATAGGAGAACCCTTATAATCCAGAAAATCAATCAAATATGGAAGTTAAAATGATAAATACTTATTTAATTTAATATTCACCATCTAAATATCTAATCTAATTGAAATTCTATTACTCATTCAGTTCATCTCAAACTTGCTTTAATACATCAGGTACAAAAAGTAAATATGGAAGATAACTACAAGTGACTCCTCAAAACCTAGATTAAATTGGTACAAAAGCACTAGACAAAAAGTAGGAACATCCATGACACAATATACATCAGGATAGAGTGGAGTCATCAGTCTACCAGGATTAGAAACAAATAGCACCAATAATAAATAGGAGAAATCACAACATCAAATAAAGTTTTGGTTTTAAAACCCCAAACTACCAACTCATATTATTGCTCCATAGCATCGATGTGACCTACACTTAGCTTCTCTTTGACCTATTTATCATTTAACAATTTTGTATATCTTTGTTCTTTAACTTACATTTTGTATACATTTGTCCTTTGACTACATTTTTTATATCTTTATCCTTTGACTACAATTTACATATTTTTGTCCTTTAACTATAATTTGTATATGCTTGTCCTTAAGATACAATCAATCAAGTCCTCTTGACACTCATAATCACAAGTCTTTATCATAGAATCATATTTCTAACTTGGCCCCTTCAAGAGACTCCATTTATAGTTAGAACCCTCTTCCAATATTCACCACAATAAGGTAACACAAAGGAAAACATGTATAAGATAATTTCACATTCAAACATATAACCGAATGGATACACGCAAGATATGTGCATCATCTCTCCTTATGCCTCCTCATCTCATCATCATAACATACAGGTATGGTACCCAACTAATTATAACATTATAACATATTGTACTGGTGTGGTACCCAACCCATTATCTCCCCACCTCAATACAATACATATGAATATGAGCAAGAGATGATTAAATCATAACTCAGGCAAAAGAGAACCACAAATGTTAGTCCACAATGCATCATAGTTTAATTCAGTTTACAGTTATATCCGTGGTCTAATTCATTTATTCAATGACCTTAGCCCTCATATAAATTTCACAATCATGACTACCAAGCACCTTAATGGGGATTCTATCACCCAAGTTCATATTATTATATGCTTTCCCTCTAATTGTACCCTAACTTTGAGATTTTGCGTTACCTTTCATCTATGGAAAATTTTAACTGCAACAATATGACAAACAATGCCAACCCTATAAATTCGTTAATCTCAATACCTTGTTACTTACTATCTCATCTTCTAAACTCTATAAAGCATCGACCATGACCACAAAGACATTACGAAACAAGTTTCCCCTAAAGTAATTGAAACATTTAAGCATTCATGTACTAGTCAGGTTGCCCTAACTTTTTATTTTACCATTTCATATTATGTCGTTCAACTTTTCACCTTTCTCAGCCCTGAGTAGTAATAATATATGCACCCATGCCCCATATTACTATCCAACATGTAACCCCAACAAGCTTTAACATAAGATGCAAAAACTCAACATATTCATGCCTATTTAAATTTTAACATGTCAATCTATCAAACTCTGTATTCAAAGATTTAATGCATGATACTCCCAACATTAATATTCATGTTAAATACATCTAACCCAAATCTATTTTCTATAAAATAAATTTAGCTTACCTCTTAGATGAAAATACTTCTATGAAGAAGAGTGAGTTATTACCATGCCGAATTTCTCTAGGTGTGTCTGGGAACTACTCTCATGGACCTAAGGAAATAAAAATAAAGATGAGTTTTAAAAACCCTTTGGTTGGTACACTACCTGTTACCATTATAGCGGTTAATCGACTGCTGCAACAGTTACCTTTTAGTTAATCTAACCTATACTTTAGGTCTCCTGGCCTGATCTTTTAATCTTATATTTTCTTTTTGATTTATTTTTTTTAGGTCCATTTTGATTCTATTATTCATCATAAATTATTCTCGGGGCATTTTCACACATAACAACGATTTGGGTCATTACATTAGTTACCAATTTACCAATCATTCATCCTTGAATAGCCCTAAGAGAGAGGTCAAAACATTTTAAAAATGCTCAAAGGGATTTTCAACCATAACTAGACACTGAGAATTATCCAACATATGCTAGCTCATCATACAACCATGTTCCTTAATAGAAAACCGTTACAATATTGACAACTCTAGGCCTGAAGGTTATTCCCATATCAACATACACAGTTAATTTTATGGGATAGTACCCAATTGTGATTACCTTAATACGGTATGGAACCATAACTCATGAAAGATCAAGACTAAACTGATTTTAGAGAAGTTTACTGCTGCAATAGTAATTAACAATAACATTAGTTCATAGCAGTTTTATAGGGAAAGAACTTTATTTCCCCTCATTTTACTTTACACTCTCTCAAAATTCACTCCAATATCTCTATGAAATCCCCATATCAATGAATTTAAGGTAATTTCCTTGTCTCTTTTACTTACTTCACATATTTCACGTATAAAATTGTAAAATTTTGTAGAATATAGGGAATTTGATTGGTTTTGGGTGAAACTTATTGAATTTGACTTTTGGTGGTGTTCTTGAGTATAGTAGTTTGCATACTTAGTGATGAATGGTGTTTCCACCACTCATTCATACTCATTATGTGTGCACAGTGCCTTAATTTGAATGTATAAATGAGACAAACTTGTGGTTAGATGAACTAATATCCATTCGATGGAGGTAAAAACCTAAGGAGGTAAAAAAATATGGATTAAAGCTGAAAACGATAAAGAGGAAGCATAGAAAAGTGCAGCTGAAGACCTGGATTTCATCAGCCCCGATTACCGTGACCGCGATCCTCTAGCTGCGGTCGCGGTCAGTCAAGATGGTCAGAGCAATACGGTCATAGAATTTAATCGCGGGTATGATTTCAATCAAATACAGGCCATTGTGGATCAATGGGAACTGGCCCAAGGGCAGAATTGTAAAATATCATGGACAAATCTCAAATCATATATAAGCAAAAACCCTTTTTTCTTTGGGTATTGCTTGTGTCACAATATAGTTTTAAATTTTAAGCTTGAAACCCTAATTGGGAAAGTGTGTAATCACCTTTGGAGACTCAAATTTCTTAGTTTCTTATTAAAGAATGAATATTTTGGTTGACCCATATGGTATATTTCTCCTTACTTTCTTCATGAGTAGCTAAATAATTTAGTCTTGGGATTATGTTGGATTAGTGTGTGACTGTGTGTGGGTATTATTGTGTTTGCATGGATTTTAGTTGTTGAGTATGGGTTTCACCATTGCTTGAGCTTATGAGATGGGATTTGATAGGTGAAAACTCCAAATTCCTAAATGGGTTTGATGAGTGAAAGCTCCAAGCTCTAGAAACCTATTGTCATCCATAAAAGAGGGAGTTAGGTGAATATTAGTAACCCATAACATTCTCAAAAGAAGATCATCGGGGGACAAAGAAATGGTGAAAAACTAAGCCTATAGGTTACTACCTTTTGCAATCTTAGAAATAAATGTCCAAGGATTGTAATTCATGTCAAGAGCATCATCCTAGAAATAGGGATGCGTAGTTGAGGTTTTGGGTGGTTACATAAACTCCATGCTTATTAGGTGCTCGAAAGAGCCAATAAGTGAAATCATTGGGGTTTTATCAAAAGATTGACCTCAATGATGTTCGACCTAGCTTATCCATTACTTAACAACTAAATCCCTTGATAAACCAACATTATCCCACATGCGTTACCTCTAAGGAGACATAATCCTAAGATTCCTCCAATCCTTGAATTTAGACCAAAATAGCATGCACTCCATACTAGTTAAAGTTTGTGTGAAGAATTTTTAACTAATCCCCCATTTACTTATACACATTATTTCTTTTAGCATTATAGGTAACCTTATAGTAACTTGAGTACCCATAGGTTGGAAGTCTATAGCATTCAGTCCTCGAGAATCAACCCCTATTTACATTGGGTAACTTGACAACTACCACTTCACCCCTCAAAATATGAGAGTGAGTTGAGAATTATCAAAATGGCACCGTTGCCAGGGAGTGAAACATATATTTTACTTATGTGGTGCTATTCTTACTTG
Organism: Capsicum annuum; assembly: GCF_002878395.1. NCBI lineage: Eukaryota > Viridiplantae > Streptophyta > Magnoliopsida > Solanales > Solanaceae > Capsicum > Capsicum annuum. The sequence continues at coordinate 77,348,514 of NC_061119.1, read as the reverse complement.
GGAATACCCAGAGTGGGGTAATTTACTTTATTTGTTATTTTTGACTATTTTGTAGGTGATCAAAGTGTGAATGGAACGATAAGTGATAATGCAAGTAATTTTGGTCCCTTTGGTGCTTCACTAGACGATGAGGGATAATTAAATAAAGTGGGGAAAACAAGTGCTATCCATATCCCGCCAACCAATGGCAATAGTGTGTTTCATGTCACTAAAATTATGCTTCACATGTTGCAAATGAAAGGATTATATAGGGGTCAAGCATATGAAGACCCAAATGTTCATTTGAAAAACTTTGTGGAAGTTTGTACTCCATTTAACATAGCGCATATTACATAAGAATCCATCTGACTTTGGCTCTTCCCATTTTCACTAATGAGTGAGGCAGTTTTATGGCTCCGCTTACTTTCACCCGACTCAATCACCTCTTGGGATGAGCTCACCACGTGTTCCTTGATAGATACTTCCCATCATAAAAAATGCTTCAAAAGCGGGATGATATTGTAAACATTCGACAATTGAATGAGGAACCATTGTTTGAAGCGTGGGAGAGGTTTAATGGAAATCTAGCCCAATGCCCAAATCATAAGGTCCAGGATAAGATGTTCCTTGAGATTTTCTATAGAGCTCTTGACCCATTGAACAAAATAGTTGTGGATAATGCGAAGGGTAGATCTATTGTCAAATTACATCATCTTGCAACTTTTCGATTGATAGGTGATGTATCCAAACAAAACCAGGGGTGGCACATACATTACACCCATGCTCCTAAAACCCCTTCTACTACCTCTGTGGTGACCAATGAGCAAAGAAAATGAAAAGAGGAGAAGGAGGAGAACATGGCCAAGATGATGACCCATCTTGAGCTTCTAACGAAACATGTTATGGTAGTACCCGTGAAAGCAGTAAATACCATAACATCGAAGCCTTATGAAGACGATGATGAGGCAAAGAAGTTGGATAAAGAAATTTGGTACTTGGCAAACTAGTCGGGGGGTTCCCGCCCAATCTATCAAATGCAAGGTGGGAATCAAGGTTGGATGGATTGACACCAAGAAAAAGATTAGAGAGATAGGGAACATTACTATAAATGCTACATTCCTCCTCATGATACGACTAAGGCCAAGAAGTCAAATACCATTGACCCTAAAAAGTTCAAGACCGAAGATATTTTGGCTTGAATCTTGAGTAGATTTGAAGGTATAGACAAAATAGTCCGTGAGCTGAAGGGTGATTCCTCCGTACTCTCCCAAATGGTAGTGTCTCACTCTACCTCCATCAAACAATTAGAGAACCAAGTTGGGAAAATCTCCACACAACTAAATGCAAGGGCTATAGGTGGACTTTCGAGTGACACAATTGTTAACCCAAAAAATGAAGCACAAGTCCTAGCAATTGTCACTAGAAGTGGGAAAGTACTTGAAGATCCCCTTTAAGGAGAGGTAAATAAAAATACACCCAAGGCCAAGGCGAAGGTGGTGACACCTAAAAGAAGAAAATCAAATAATGAGAAAGATCTAGATGAAAATGATGAGGAAGTGGTCGACGTTGAAAAGCCACAAGGGGAAGAAAAGCCAACCATCCATGTTCCTCCTCTATTCCCTCAACAATTGCATAAAAGGAAGAAAGTTAAGAAAATTTATGGAAAAACTTAGCAATCTTTCCATAAATATGCCAGTACTTGAGGAGATTCAAGAGATTCTGGGATACACTAAGTTAAAGAAGAAGTTAATGTCCAAGAAAAAGCTCATTGAGGGTGATACCATCAAAATTACTCATGGGTGTAGTGCCATCATGGATGGCAAAGTTGCGGAAAAGAAAAATGACCCTAGAGCCTTCACTATCCCTTGGTGCAAGCATCACCCTAATGTCGTATGTCATCTATAAGAAACTTGGTTTGGAAACTCCTACACCAACCTCAATGCGACTTTTGATGGCGGATCAGTCCATAAAAAATCGGTAGGAATATTATTTGATGTCCTCATAAAGGTGGAAAAATTCATTCTCTCGATGGATAGGTGCCTATTATTCTTGGTCGTCCTTTCTTGGCCACTGGGAGAGCCATTTCAGATCTAGAGTTAGGGGAAATAAAATTTCAGGTGCAAGAAAATGAGGTATCATTCAAAATTTGCAAGTCAAAGAAGGAAATCGTGGAGCTCCAAGTAATATCCATGGTGGATGTTAAAAATGAGATAGTGAAATATGAGGGGTTTGAGGACCCACCATGAGATTTAAAGAAGAAATAAATCGTGCCACGACGATAACTAAGGCGCTAGGTGGGAGGCAACCCTCAAATGCCACGAGAGTGGCTCGTATCCTTTATGTTATGTTCCAATAGTGTAGATGTTGTCTTTTGCATTTGAATAACCCATGAATTTGTGTCACTTTGGATTGCATTGAATGAGTTTTAAAAAGGGTAAAGTGTGAAAGTTTACTTTCAAAATTCAAGCTGGAAAATTCTGTGAAAATTGAGTAACATGCTGAACAAGGGAAAATAGGGGAGCAAAAACTGCTCTTAGTTACCATGATTGCGGCCACCATATGCGACCGTCTCTATACGGATGCCCGCAGTTGTGGCCCCTGACCGCAGTCATGGTCATTTCAACTATTTACCTCCTAGTCTCCTCATTTTACTCTCAAATCTAAGCTACATTATTGTCCAAGTTGTAAGCTCTCGATCAACCTCCATGCATATCCCTCTTGCAATCACAACTCTGGTAGGTGACATGAAACCTTGTTTTCTTTTTAGAAAATAGGTCATTAAGTGCTTGATTAAGAGAGGGCCTAGAGTTTTAATTGTTATGCTTTACATATGGTCATTTATTATTGTTGTGGTGTTGGTTGCTTAATTGAGGTGTGCACACCAGTGGGGAAACCTTGAGTACCCAATAGTGTGTTTGCACACCTTGTGTTTGATAAATTGCTCAAATAAACTTTCAATAGTAGCATTTACTTTTAAATGGAACATTCACACACACCAGTAACATTGTTCACATAGCCTTCATTTGTATACATATTGTAGAACATGTTGGTAGTCTAGAATTTGGAGGAAGTTGAACTTACAGAACTGACATGGAACCAGCCTTAGGTGTTAAGATCGCGGTCATATACCATGATTGCGGTAATATGGATGCAACTCTTATACTGCGATCGCGATAATTGAGGGCAGGTTTCTATCAAGTCAAAAATCCCGTACTTTTAATTTTTAGCCAAGAAACCCCTAGCACCTAGTCCAATGAACTTTAAAGGTCAATCTAGTATGACTTTTATGATTCAACTAACATTGAAAGATATAATATGTGTTTAGTTCTTTCAGGAAAATCTCATGGATAAGTTTAATCACATTAGATTCATGGCACCCAAATGCCACACTCACTACTACAGTAATCTTTCAAAGACAAAGTTTCTATTGGAAAGAGAAATTTGTTTGGAGAATATACTGGAGAAGCTACCAGAGTTTTGTGATATACTTGAAGCTATAGGGTGGAGGTTCTTTGCCCCGGATCCATGCCTTGTAAATGAGCAATGGGTTCATGAATTTTACGCCAATATCAGTAAAGTATCTTTCTCAGACCCAGTTAATGTGATTGATTGTAAAGATCCAAAGGAAGCCGGTGAAAGTTGGGGCTAAGCAAATCAATGATGTTTATGGGCTCAAGCAGGTAGACATGGATGAATTCAAGGCAAAGGGGTGTAAATTGGGGAATTTTTTGGCACAACGGCTATGTCCCGAAAAGGAAGTCTCGTGGACCAAGACTAAAAGCAATATCTCCATGAATGACTTCACTTCTGAGGCTTGGTTATGGTTGCACATCATTTGTAGCTGAGTGTCTCCTTTAACCCACATGATGGTAGTCCCTAAATTGCATTCTCGGATGGTTGCTTGTATTCTAGACAACATCCCTTTGGATGTTGATTAGCTTGTGGTCAATAAAATAGATTATTTTAAAAACCATCATGGTATGAATATCTTTTACCCTTCTCTGATTACTGAGCTATGCAAGAGATATGGGGTGGAAGAACAAGCTAGTGATACATGGGTGCATCCTAGTGCCCCCATCTACCCATTGAGGATTTGAGGAGAGGGCGCACCGGGCAAGAACAAAAAAAGAAAGATCAACTTGTAAGAGTCAACATATAGCAAACCTGAGCCTCATAGGCCAACCACTATGGGACCTCTTAAAGAAATTGGAATTAATATTATAACCATTAAAGAGCTTATGGCTAGCTTGCCTCAAGGGCTGGGAGATCCCTCTACCACCCATCACTCGTATGTGTCACGTGTCGATTATGATGAGTACAAGGAGTACTAAAAGAAGCAAAAATCTACTATTGATCATCTTGAGGAAGCCTACTCCTCTTTGGCGGCATCATACTGGGAACTTCATAGCGCATATGAAAAGATGATCACTAGGGAGAAAAAGAGGGATGAGTTCTTTACCAAGATTTGGAAAGGGGTGAAGGGCCTATGAATGGTTCTGAAGCCCCGAAGAAGTTTTCCTACTTCTTGGGTGGACAGTGATGATGAGGCCCTAACTGAGTGGTCAAACTTAAGGAGGATGGTAATGATGCAGGGTCTATGAGTGATAGCAGTCCTTGATGCAGTTTCAGGGAGCACATTTATCTCTTCTACCCTTGATTATTTATACAGTGAGAAAACTGCTACCTCTTTAGTTGGGGGTGTTTCCTTATTCACGATATTTGGGCCTGTATTATTGATATTTCTGCATACTTCTCTGCTGTTTTGGATAATCCTTACCTTTAGTTTTATTTGAGTTATAATATTCAGGCACTCTGATGGTGCCCACATTTTCTTAAAATAGTTATTTATCTTTATAATTGGCCATTTTTGTTTGAATTACACTAGATGAGTCTTTCCATCATGATTGAGTTTCTATCAGTAGGTGCAGGGGAAGTCTGAGTACCCGTGGCATTAAAGCTATAAAATGCAAGGAAAGTTTGAGTACCTATAGCATTGATGATTTGGGATCACATCCATATCCATTGGTGAAGTATGAGTGACCATATGGGTAGTTAGCCCATACTATGATTCACAATGAGAGACTATGGCTTGAGTTGTTTCCATATTTAGTAAATTATGCATGAGGCAGATACAAAGGTAATAAACCACTTTGTTCAAAAAATTTTACAAAATCCGAAGGCATGGAGGCGAGAAACTTTGTAACGATATTTTCCTTCTTTTAATGACTCTGAGAATTGACATTGAAAAGTTAATGAATACCCTATCTTTATCTCGAGCGGGTAGAATGATTGAATCCTCTTGACGGTACTTACATTCCATGTGTGTAAGGTTGATTGTCTTCATTTCTTTTATACTTGTGCTATCTAGGACTTTCCCCTCTTTCTTTCATAGCTAATTTAGATTGGACTTGGTTGGAGAAATGATCTTAGGCCATCTTTGTGATTTTGGTACCCACTTTAATCCTAAAAATCCTATCCTTGCATAAGTGTAATCCCTCATACCCACTTTGAGCCTTTGGACCTTTCTTTGGGAAACATATTACAAGCCATGAACCATTATTTTTATCTCTATTTTAAACCAGATCCTTCTTGAACTTGAGAATGTAATTTGAGGCAAAAGCCTAAGTTGGGGGTGGAAAAGATTGAAGGAAGAAAGTTTGGTTCCACAAAGAGTAAATGTATACCTAATGTGCCTAAGTTTTGAAAAAAAGATAATAGAAGAGGAAAGGACCCAACAAAGAAAAGATTACTTTAACATTGAAAGAAAGTAGGATAAAATAAGTTGGGAGAGAAAAGAAACCAAAAAGTAGGCATGGTAAAAGAAATAAACCAAGGAGAGTGGCCATAGTTATAGAGGAAAAAAGAAAGAACTCTAAAAAATGTGATGTAGAAGTTCAAGGAAGGATGTAGCCATGTTGTTTCCAAAATGATATCCTACCCTACCTTAACCCTACGTTACAAGCTTAGAAATTTCTTTGAGATATCAAACCGCTTACCTTCTTTGTAGTGGCAATTTAAAATTGGGGAAAGCCTATGGTATGATGCTTGTTAACATGGAGAACTTCTTGAGAGAGTGAGGACTTGCACTTAAAGTTCCTTGTTGCATGATTGGTAACTAGGTGTGTGAGATCTTTTCTTTCTCATGAGGAGGCATCTGACCTAGTTGAGGAGGGTGATGTTGTCATCTCTCATGCAATGAGATCCATGAGGGTATAACATACAAGTCATTTTTAGAGTGTTAGTAATTGTTACATGGTTGCTCACCAAAGTCTATTGTATCCTTCACTATTCAACTTTATAATGAGAGGAGTGGTTGGAAACTTTTTTGTCCACGTGTGAAATACTTTTAGTGGCACTCAAGTTTAGTCATCATGATTATTTATTGATAAAATAAGGCCATACATTGTCTCGTAATATAGGGGTAGTGTTTCTCAAGGACAAGTAAAGTCTTAAGTTGGGGGTGTTGATGAATGGTGTTTCTACCACTCATTCATATTCATTATTCGAGCATAATGCCTTGATTTGAATGTATAAATGACACAAATTTATGGTTAAATGCACTAATATCCACTCGATGCAGGTAAAAAGCTAAGGAGGTAAAAAATATAGATTGGAGTTGAAAATGATAAAAAGAAAACATAGAAGAGTGTAGCTGAAGACCTAGATTTCATCAGCCTAGGTTTCTGCAACCATGGTCCTCTAGTTACAGTCGCTGTCAGTCAAGATGGTAAGAGAAACACGATCGCGAAATCTAACCGCAGTCGCATAGGCGCGGTTGCAGTCAAATACACGCAATCGCGGATCAGCGGGAACTGGCCCAAGGGCAGAATTATAAGATGTCATGGACGAATCTCAAATCATATATAAGCAAAAACCATTTCTTCTTTGGGTATTACTTGTCTCACAATATAGTTTTAAATTCTAAGCTTGAAACCCTAATTGGGAAAATGTGTAATCAACTTTGGAGACTCAAATTTCATAATTTCTTATTGAAGAATGAATGTTTTGGTTGACCCACAAGGTATATTTCTCCTTACTTTCTTCATGAGTAGCTAAATAATTTAGTCTTGGGATTATGTTGAATTTATTTGTGGTTATGTGTGGCTATTGTTGTGTTTGCATGGATTTTAGTTGTTGAGTATGGGTTTCACCATTTCTTGAGCTTATGAGATGGGATTTGATGGGTGAAAACTCTAAATTCCCAAATTGGTTTGATGGGTGAAAGCTCCAAGCTCTAGAAACCCTTTGTCATCCTCGAAAGAGGGACTTAGGTGAATATTAGGTAACCCATAAAATCCTCAAAAGAGGTTTATCAGGGGACAAGAAAATGGTAAACAACTAAGACTATGGGTTACTACCCTTTGCAATCTTAGAAGTGTGTGTTTAGGGATAGTAATTCATGTTAAGAGCATCATCCTAGAAATAGGGATGCTTGGTTTAGATTTTGAGTGGTTACATAAACTCCACGATTATTAGGTGCTCAAAAGAGTCAATGGGTGAAATCATTGTGGTTTTCTCGAAAGATTGACCTCAATGACATTCGACCATGCCTATCCATTACTAAACAACTAAATCCCTTGTTAAACCAACATTATCCCACACACGTTACCTTTAAGGAGACATAATGTAACGCCCCGAGAACCTATCCCGAGACATCACATGGTGCTTAAGGCCACACGTGGCCTCAAGCTAACCTTCTAAGCCTGTCATCATCTTTGGAACTCTCTACGACACGAATCATCATAAAGTAGGGAAGAATCATGATGACATAAACATACTGAGATACAAAGTAATACGGTTCTGTACAAACAAAATACTAAAATCTCGGTACATGCTGTCACACTAGTCTGACAAAGCCTCTACTTCATCGGACTGAGGAGCCATTGGGACAGATCCCCAACTGACTCGTACTGAACTAAAAGTAAACAACTATCTATTAACAAGATAAAATCGGAGACACATGTCCTCGAACCATGAGGACTCACCAACCGCAGAAATGTAGATGAAGGTACTCAAAGATCACTATCGCTGCTGAGACTGAGCACCTGAACCTATATCATGAGGAAATATAGAATACAAAAGAGTATGGGAGCCAGTACTTGGGAATGTACTGAGTATGTGGGAGTGGATACAACATTTTAAATAATATCATAAATGTATAAGAAATCATGCATGCTAACAATAATAACTCTCTTCGCTTGAACTATCTAAAACATCATTTCCGTAAGTCATCAGTAATAACATATGCTTCATAAATCTCATAAATCATTAAAATCAACTCAAACTCTTTGAATCATGACTTAGAGTGACTCGGTATCTCATGGTACTTAGATCATTATGGACGTGGGAATTTCTTATAACCGACATAACTACACCATGTGAGCCTCATGGAGTCCAACGTTTTGCCCTCCTAAGGAGGGATACCCACATTGGCAGGGGTGTTGTACTCTTTCCAGGGAGTACAACCTCAATCTCAATATCAAAATCTCATACTCGGCCTTTGGCCCACAATTATCAACATCAATCCTACGGCGGCACGTAGTTTTGGGGAAACAACAAATTTTCTGCTTGGTGCTAAATATTCCTCCCAGACTCAGCTTAGAACGCGTCAGGAAATCCACCTTAATCAATATCAACTCATGGGTCTATCATAAAAAACCAAAACATAAATATATATCTCATCTGTAAATCATAAACATCTTGTGGATTCCTAACTCGACTCAACTCAACACAATCATTCTCAACATCAAGTACATTTGCTTATCAAATCATTTCAAATATCAAAAACTTCAAGGAAACATCATAGGACTCGTTCTTGACTTTCAATCCCAATATCTATATAAATTCAATAGTCAAATTTCTCATGGAAAGGCATAACTCATGGAAATTGACATAAATAGCTTAAAAATTATCAATATATAATGACAATATACAACTCATGGAATAACTTCTCAATTTAAGAAACATGATGGTGAAATAATCATAAATATCAAACTTATTCAACTCAAATCTCATAAATCATAACTAAAGAAATTTGGGTGTAACTCCACTTGCAAAGATCATGTAGATCAATAGTAGAAATTAAATCTTTAGGCACAAGAACGAAAGGAGTGTTCTTTTTCAAACCCCACGTACCTTAGATTTTGCTTTTGAAGATATAGAAACTTGCTTGGAACTTCTTTCTCACACTTTTAGACCAAGACCTTGTTGCCTTTGACTTGAGGAACTTAGTTCTTGAACAACTTGAAAAAATTTATGAGAGATTTCTTGAATTTCTTGGAGATGATTTGATTTTTGGGTTTGGAAGAAACCCTAGGTTTCTAGAGAATTCTTGAAAGAAATTTAGAGATAAATGGAGAGAAATGATCTTCTCTTCTCTACATATATATATATATATAAGGACACAAGGAGCAGAAATGACCAAGATGCCTTTTGAAAAAAAAGTTGAAAATTACAGATCGGGGCCTGTGACGATCGATCTGACGGTCCTTCAGATTAGCTGACGGTCCGCCAGGTCGTCCATCACTCAAGTGTCAAAATTGGAATGTTCTGCCTCAGAGTGACGGTCAAAGTGATGGTCCATCAGAGGGACTGACGGTCCACCATATCGTCTGTCACTCGGGGCTCAGGAATGGGATATTTTGCCTCGGTATAACGGACACTTTGATGGTCCGTCAACTTTGTGACGGTCTACCACTTTGACCGTCACACGACATCCCAAAAAGGGAGCTACTACCTTGGCTTGACAGGAAACTTAACGGTCTACCACGGACCTGACGGTCCACCAGGTCGACCATCAAACCTGGGCGATCCGATAGCATTCAGTAAAATGGCCATCACTCACTCATCCGATGTCAGATTTCTATGAAATTGGCATCGATGGAAAGCTTATTCAATGCTCTACATGAAAAAAAGATAGATTTAGGCTTCAGGAATGATTGGGGTATTACAATATCTCCCCCTTGGAAACATTCGTCCTTAAATGTTGCTAGCTAGGCCAAGAACAAGAGAAAATAAGGACTTACAGCTGGAACTACTCATATAGAAGGGCTCACTTTACTCTAATACTCTTGAGTACTTTACCAAATGCACGAATCATAGAGGGAATAACCATATAGCTGAATGCATTAGATTAGGAGGAAATTGAATTAAGAGAATAGTACATTTGGCTTGATTTGATCTCACGGGGAAAAGATGATTGTACTTGACTCCCATATCTGCTTCTGCTTCCCACGTAGCACTCTCAACTGATTGATTTTGCCACAGAACTTTAACCAAGGGAACTTCCTTATTTCTTAATCTACGAACTTGATAGTGTAGGATCTCGATCGGAATTTCATCATAAGAAAGACTATCCTGAACATCACAACTTTTCGACAGATCAACAATAACAGAGTCTCCAATGTGCTTCTTGAGCATAGAGACGTGAAATATAGGATGGACAGCTGACAACTCTGTAGGCAACTCAATCTCATAAGCTGCTTTCCCAACACGATTCAAAACTCCATAAGGGCCAATGTATCTAGGACTAAGATTCCTTTTCTTTCCAATTCTTTTCACCCTTTTCATGGGTGAAATTTTCAAATACACCCAATCACCAACTTCAAATTTAAGAGATCTTCTTCTCACATCTGCATACGACTTCTGACAGCTCTAGGCTATCTTCAACCTCTCCTGAATGACCTTAACTTTCTCCATAGCCTCAAACATAGCATCGGGTCCAATCACAATGGCTTCGCCCACTTCAAACCAACCTATGGGTGATCTACATCTCCTCCCATACAAAGCTTCAAATGGTGCCATTCCAATACTAGCATGAAAACTATTGTTGTAGGCAAATTCAATCAACGACAAATTTTCATCCCAATTTCCTTTGAAATCAAGAACACAAGCCCTCAACATGTCCTCAAATTCTGAATAGTCCTCTCAGCCTGACCGTCTATCTGCGCATGAAAAGTGGAGCTAAGATGAACTTGGGTGCCAAGACCCTTCTGGAAGGCCCTCAAAAAATGAGAAGTAAACTGAGTACCTCTATCGGAGATGATAGACAATGGAACTTCATGCAACCTAACTAACTCTCGAATGTACAGCTTAGCATAGTCCTCAACGGTGAAAGATGTATACATTGACAGGAAATGTGCGGACTTAGTCAACCTGTCTACAATTACCCAAATCGAATCATGATGATGGCGAGAAGGAGGTAAATCAGTCATAAAATCCATATTCACTTTCTCCCACTTCCAAGTAGGGATACTAAATTCTTGTATTATACCACCGGTTCTCTGGTGCTTTATCTTTACCTGCTGTCAAGTTGCACACTTCTCTAAGAACTTCACTACATCCTTTTTCATACCATTCCACCAATAAATCTCCCGCAAATTATGGTACATCTTGGTAGCACTGGGATGAATAGAATACCGCGCGCCATACGCCTCAGCCATAATCCTCTGCCTCAGATCATCAACATCAGGCACACACAACCTATTCTGAAATCTCAATCCACCATCTCTACCTTGGGAGAAAACCTCCACCTTTTGGTATTTGACGGACATTTTCAATTCGGGCAAACGAGAATCCATATCCTGTTTTTTTTTCACTTCTGAAACTAGGGAAGATGCAGAGCTACTCTGAATCCAAATACTACCCTCAACTAAATAGAGCAATATGACACCTAACCTAGCCAAGCGATGCACTTCGCGGACCAACTCCCTCTTATCTTTCTCAACATGTGCTACACTACCCATGGACGATCTGCTAAGAGAATCTGCCACTACATTGGCCTTGCCCGGGTAATACAACACACTCATATCGTAGTCTTTCAGCAATTCTAACCATCGCCTCTACTGAAGATTCAATTCTCTCTGAGTAAACACATACTATAAACTCTTGTGATTTGTAAAGACATCAACATGAACGCCGTATAGGTAGTGTCTCCAAATTTTCAAAGCAAAAACCACTACAGCTAACTCGAGGTCATGGGTCAGATAATTCTTCTCATAAGGTTTCAACTGTCGGGAGGCATAAACTATAACCTTACCCTTCTGCATCAACACACAACCCAAACCAACTTTGGAAGCATCACAATACACCACAAAATCATCTTCACCATTGGGCAGGGTCATCACAGGAGCTGAAGTGAGTCGAGTCTTCAACTCCTGAAAACTCTTCTAGCAAGAATCTGACCACTGGAATTTAACCTTCTTTTGGGTTAACCGGGTCAAAGGAGCAGCAATGGAAGAGAAATCTTCGACGAAATGATAGTAGTAGCCAGCTAGACCCAGGAAACTCCTAATATCAGATGGGGAAATAGGTCTAGGCCAACTTTTCACAGCTTCTTCCTTTTGAGGATCAACTCAAATAACTTCAAAAGAAATAATATGACCCAGAAAAGTAACTTCGAAGCCAAAATTCACATTTGTTAAATTTAGCAAACAACCGCTGATTTCTAAGGGTCTGCAAAACAATTCGAAGATGATTTGCAAGGTCGTTCTCACTTTGGGAGTACACAAGAATATCATCTATGAACACAATAATGAACATATCCAGGTATGGTCTGAATAGCCGATTCATGAGGTCTATAAAAGCTGTTGGGGCATTAGTTAATCCGAAGGACATGACCAAGTATTCAAAATGACCATAACGAGTGCGGAAAACTGTCTTTGAAATGTCACACTCTCTGACTTTAAGTTGGTGATAACCGGATCTCAAATCTATTTTTGAGAAATAACTAGCACCTTGCAGTTGATCAAACAAGTCATCAATTCTAGGAAGAGGATATTTGTTCTTGACTGTGACCTTGTTGAGCTGACGATAGTCAATGTACATGCTCAATGAACCATCTTTCTTTCGCACAAATAAAATGGGTACACCCCAGGGAGACATACTGGGCCTTATAAAACCCTTATCAAGAAGATCTTTGAGTTTCTCTTTTAACTTCTTAAGTTCTGTGGGGGCAATACGATACGGAGGAATAGAAATTGGCTGTGTATCAGGAAGAAGATCAATTCCAAATTCTATCTCTCTATCGGGAGGTATCCCTGGGAGATCTTTCGGGAAAACATTAGAAAACTCATTAACAACACTAAGAGATTGAATAGTTGGAGTCTCAGACTTAGTATCTTTAACTCGAACCAAATGATAGATACAACCTTTGGAAATCAACTTCCTAACTTTAAGATAGGCTATGAAATGACTTTTAGGAGACAAAAAATTTTTGGACCACTCAACAAATGGCTCATTAGGAAATGAAAATTTGACTACACAGGCACGACAGTCTATAGACGCATAGCAAGAGTGAAGCCAATCCATACCCAAAATAATGTCAAAATCAACCATGTCTAGCTCAATCAAATCTGCAAACATAACTCTATGAAGGACAGTGATAGGATACTTTTTATATACTTGCTTGGCAACAACAGATTCACCTACTGGTGTAGAGACTAGGAAAGGCTCGGGGATATTTTCAGCACAAATTTCAAAATTCATAACCACCAACGGAGTCACATAAGAAAGACTTGACCCAGGGTCCATCAATACATACTCATAGAAATAAAATACACGGGGCATACCAGTAACAACATCTGGTGAATCCTCCTATTCCAGGTGGGGTGGTATAGCATAAAAGTGATTCTGGCGCTGACCGCCAGCAGTACTAGACGAGGCACCCTGAGGAAGAGTAAGATGAACTACAGGGGTTGGAGAACTATTAGTCTGACTCTGAGGATGAACATTGCAACTCCCTTGTCTAGCATATGGGTAGTCCCTGAACCTGTGGCCCATCTTACCACAACCAAAACAACCTCTCTGACCAAATAAGCACTCATCTAGATGGTCCCTACCACACTTCGGGCATAGGGGAGGACAAAGTCTGTTACTCATACTATCCTGGGATCTGGACATAGTAGGCCTATTACCCTGCTCCGGCCTTATTCTGAATACAAGAGTACTAGCTGATGAAGGTGCTGGCACAAGAGAGCGGCTCTGGAACTGAGGGCGGATCCCTCCAAAAAATCTAGTCTAACTATACCCCTGTTGCTCAGATCTAACTCTCTTATTTCCTCTTACTCTCTCTCTCTCTCCTTCACTTTATCCGCTTCGATCTACTGAGCATAAATCATTAGTCTTGAAAGGTCCATGTCCCTATTAAGCATAGCGGATCTACACTCTTTCAAAACATAACTAGATACACCAGCAAAGAACTTACTCCTACTAGTTCTAGAATCAGCCATCATACCAGAAGCATAGTTAGATAACTGGTTAAACATATGGCAATACTCCTTAACTGTCATGGAGCCCTATCTCAAGTTCATAAATTCTTCTAATTTTTCTTCTCTCAACTCTGGGGGAAAGACTCTATCTAAGAAGTCATCCTGAAATAATTGCTAAGTCATAGGAGTATCATTCTCCCTTCTACTTTTCTGCCACATCTCTACCTAATCATAAGAAACATCTTTCATTCGATAGGCAGCCAATTCAACACTCTCCTCCTCAGTCACATGCATAATCTGAGTGATCTTTCTTACTTCATCTAAATACAATTGTGGGTCTTCACCTACTTTCTACCCATAGAACTCAGGTGGATTTATTCGTATAAAGTAACGAACCCAGGCTGCAGTAGAATTATTCCCTTGTGGAGGTGGAATAGTATCCTAGGTATTGGCCTGAGCATTGGCGGTGACTGCCTGGGCTAGTGCTTAGAAAGCTGGCTAGAATTCCGCGTGGGACACTATCTCACCTAAAAGATCAATGGGTTGAAATTGTTCGTTGTTTCTGCAAGTTCTACGAGGAGGCATTTTCTGTCATAAGAGAGCATGAATTAGAAGCAGGGAGAAACAGTCATAGGCATGATAGACTCTTGAAAGAAAGAAATAACTTTTCCTAAAACATCCCGTAGCCTCTTGCTCATAGATACGGTGCGCTACACACCGATGATCAAGACTCTATGCAATGCGGCTTGTCAGAATCTCTAGGACTCTTCAAACCTTAGGCTCTGATACCAAGCTTGTAACGCCTCAAGAACCTATCCCGAGACATCACATGGTGCTCAAGGCCACACGCGGCCTCAAGCTAACCCTCTAAGCCTGTCATCACCTTCAGAACTCTCTACAACACAAATAATCATAAAGTAGGGAAGAATCATCATGACATGAACATACTGAGATACAAAGTAATACGGTTCTGTACAAACAAAATACTAAAATCTCGGTACATGCTGGCACACTAGTCTGACAAAGCCTCTACTTCATCGGACTGAGGATCCATTGGGATAGATCCCCAACTGACTCGTACTGAACTAAAAGTAAACAACTATCTATTAACAAGACAAAATTGGAGACACTGGTCCTCGAACCATGAGGACTCACCAACCATAGAAATGTAGATGAAGGTACTCAAAGATCACTGTTGCTGCTGAGACTGAGCACCTGAACCTATGTCATGAGGAAATATAAAATACAAAAGAGTATGGCAGTTAGTATTTGGGAACGTACTGAGTAAGTGGGGGTGGATGCAACATTTTAAATAATATCATAAATGTAAAAGAAAATCATGCATGCTGACAATAATAACTCTCTTCGGTTGAATTATCTAAAACATCATTTTTGTAAGTCATCAGTAATAACATATGCTTTATAAATCTCATAAATCATTTAACACAACTCAAACTCTTTGAATCATGACTTAGAGTGACTCGGTATATCATGGTACTTAGATCATTATGGATGTGGGAGTTTCTTATAACCGACATAACTACACCATGTGAGCCTCATGGAGTCCAATGTTTTGCCCTCCTAAGGAGGGATACCCACATTGGCAGGGGTGTTGTACTCTTTCCAGGGAGTACAACCTCAATCTCAATATCATAATCTCATACTCGGCCTTTGGCCTACAATCATCAACATCAATCCTACGGTGGCACGTAGTTTTGGGAAAATACCAAATTTCCCGCTCGATGCTAAATACTCCTCCTATACTCAGCTCAGAACGCATTAGAAAATCCACCTTAATCAATATCAACTCATGGGTCTATCATTAAAAACCAAAATATAAATATATATCTCATCTGTAAATCATAAATATCTTGTGGATTCCTAACTCGACTCAACTCAACACAATCATTCTCAACATCAAGTACATTTGCTTATCAAATTATTTCAAATATCAAAAACTTCAAGGAAACATCATAGGACTAGTTCTTGACTTCCAATCTCAATATCTATATAAATTCAATAGTCAAATTTCTCATGGAAAGGTATGACTCATGGAACTTGACTTAAATCGCTTAAAAATCATCAATACATAATGACAATACACAACTCATGGAATAAATTCTCAATTTAAGAAACATGATGGTGAAATAATCATAAATATCAAACTTATTCAACTCAAATCTCATAAATCATAACTAAAGAAATTTGGATGTAACCCCACTTGCAAAGATCATGTAGATCAATAGTAGAAATTAAATCTTTAGGCACAAGAACGAAAGGAGTGTTCTTGTTCAAACCCCACATACCTTAGATTTTGATTGTGAAGATATAAAAACTTTCTTGAAACTTCTTGCTGGAAGAAATTTATGGGAGATTTCGTGAATTTCTTGTAGATGATTTGATTTTTGGGTTTGGAAGAAACCCTAAGTTTTTAGAGAATTCTTGAAAGAAATTTGGAGAGAAATGATCTTCGCTTCTCTACATATATATATATATATATATATAAGCCATAAGGAGCAAAAATGACCAAGATGCCCTTTTGAAAAAAAAGTTGAAAATTACAGATCGGGGCCTGTGACGGTCGATCTGATGGTCCATCAGATTAGCTGACGGTCCACCAGATCGTCCGTCACTCGAGTATCAAAATTGGAATGTTCTACCTCAGAGTGATGGTCGAAGTGATGGTCTGTCAGAGGGACTGACGGTCCACCATATCGTCCGTCACTTGGGGATCAGGAATGGGACATTCTACCTCGGTCTGACGAACACCTTGACGGTCCGTCAACTTTGTGATGGTCCACCACTTTGACTGTCACACGACATCTCAAAAAGAGAGCTACTGCCTTGGCTTGACAAGATACTTGACGGTCCACCAAGGACCTGACAGTCCACCAGGTCGACCGTCAAACCTGGGCTATCCGATAGCATTCAGTAAAACGGCCATAACTCACTCATCCGATGTTGGATTTTGATGAAATTGGTATCGATGGAAAGCTTATTCAATGCTTTACATGAAAAAAGTGGAAATTAGAGAAATACAACATGGTTTAAACGCCAATTACTTTGGAATTCATACATATCCACTCAAAAAGACAAATTTAGGCTTAAGAAATGATCGGGGTATTACACATAATCCCAAGATTCCTCCAACCCTTGAATTTAGACCAAAGATAGCATTTACTCCGTAATAGTTAAAGTTTGTGTGAAAATTTTTTGACTAATCCCCCCATTTACTTACACACGTTGTTTCTATTAGCATTCCAGGTAACCTTAAAGTAACTTGAGTACCCATAGGTTGGAAGTCTATAGTATTCACTCCTCGAGATTCGACCCTAATTTACATTAGGTTAATTGACAACGACTGCCTCACTCCTTAAATATGGGAGTGAGTTGAGCGTTATTACTTAGTTTTCTTACATTTTCAATGCTCTTATAGCAATTCAAAATGTAATATTAATGTAGTTCACTGTGGGTTTTGACCATGGGAGAGTTGAAGCTGAGAAGTCATCTTCTCTAATAAATTCCTTCAATTAGGACTTGATTTTGGGTGTTACACACCCCTATTTTTGTGTAAAAATGTTCACACACTCTTCTCTAAACCCAATCTATACTTAATTCTAGAAAATAGTGAGGAAAGTCAAAAATTTTCCCTGGGAGTGGGGCAGGTGAGTTGAATATGATAAACAACTACAATGGTAACTTTACCGCTGCAGCAGTATCGCTATAGTGGTAAATAACCACCATTATGGTACAAATACAAAGGTTATGTCATGACCCATTTCTCAAGTCATGAAGGCACCTACCAGTAGGTAAGCCAACTCGTAGTCCAAAATGGCTAGTAACAGACTAATAAGAAAAGCATAAACAAAACTAAATAACAAATAAAAAAAGGTAGGAAGTAAGTAAAATTTGGTTAAGTTAGTACAAGAGTTTCTAATAAAATAGGAGTGCAAAGTGAAATACAAATTAAATATATGTATAGCTGTCTCAAGAATACAAAACTGGAGATTAGTTAATGATAAGAGGGAGAGTAGGACACTTTGAACGTCAGGATCTCACCTAAAATCTCCAATTCATGGCTACTCTGCACGATATGCACATCAATAATGAGAACTCGTACTATGATTTGCAGGCTGCAGGAGTGTAGTATGAGTACCAAACATGTGGTACTCAGTAGGTATTGGACGACTGAGCTCTAGAAATAATGCAAGTATAAATAACATGTAAATCAGGAATATTAATTATAGACAACTACTTAGGAAATGAAACATAATAATGCTAATGGAAAAACAATGGTAAACTATTAAGTACTACCAACAACCAAGAGAGAGACATGGATCCATAAGTAGCCAGTCAATATACGATAGTATAGTAAAGAAAATAACATAGAAAATACAATTGAAATACGAAGGAATAGATATACAAGAGATATATAGTAGTTATATGAATAATATATATATATATATGTATATGTATATATATAAATATCAAAAATGATTTCGAAAGGAGCTGGTCATATATCATATGGATAGCTAAACTCAAAAGTACTAACCAAAGGGAGCTGACTTAACAACCTAAATCTCATAAAGATTTCGGTGTCAGAAAGAAAACTAAATCTAGAATAAGCAATGTCTTTACCCAAAGGGAATAATCATAAGGTAACCTAGAAATACTAAATTTTACTATAAAAGTATTAAAGGATCAGAAATATACTAACAACCTCAAAAACCAGTCCATAACCAGCCTGCCACAAATCATAAAATAATACCTAGACAATAATAATCTAATCGGCTAGTATGGACAAACAATTACCTAATCAAACCCCCATAAGTCTGAAAGGTACAATCAAATACTCAACAAACAACAACCATGACCTGTACTTATACAACCACACCATAAGATCGATATAGGCATCAAACAATCATACAAGTGATAAGCAATGTATGTGAATGAATGCAAGTCATAAAAAGAGCCAGGTGATGTGAGATGATCAAAGTAACATATACAACACTAGTGCCATAATGTACTAAGTGTATACACCTCTTCCATCTTAGTAGATCACAAAGAAAGGACCTACAATGATCGTCCTTCCCGGTACTATGGTCATCAAACCAAGGGACCTATAGGGGATTCGAGAATTCGTATACACTACTTGGTCCCAAAATAGTACTTCCATTATACATCATCACAAGTGCTCTTCATTTAGTACTGGGGATATATATATATATATATATAAGAAATATCAGACTTAAAAAGAAACGAAATCAGTATATATCCATAAATCCATTGCATAAGATTGAATTCGAGA
Source organism: Capsicum annuum (assembly GCF_002878395.1). Classification (NCBI taxonomy): domain Eukaryota; kingdom Viridiplantae; phylum Streptophyta; class Magnoliopsida; order Solanales; family Solanaceae; genus Capsicum; species Capsicum annuum. The sequence goes on along the minus strand of NC_061119.1, from coordinate 77,329,020 downwards.
CTAAAATAGTATAATAATGTAGAATATGTTGAATATGTTGAAGTCTCTCTCGACTGAAGTGAATAAGTAGTAGTAAAATGAGTGGATCAATAATGAATCAGAATCAACCATGGTTTGATTTCCAAAGTAATACGTTTAGTCTAAAATATCTTAATTCCACAATAAGGGTGGTACGACTTCCATTTTCAATGAATCAATTTTAAGGTTAAGAAAAGTTAGAACAAGTCCTTTTTTACAAAATAATAGCAAAACCAAGGTTTTAACTGGAATTATACCACTAAATAAGTATAAATGTGCTTAAATGTATCCATGCCATCACCTGTATCCAATCAATATAATCGTAAGAACTACAAATCTATAACTATAATGACATCCCTGATAAGTATAAAGTACTAACCTGGTGTCCAATTGGTATATTAATCACAACCTCAGGCCTACCAGTATATAACTCAATAAGATATTTGTGCCATAAATCACGAACTAGGGTAAACAGGGGCATAAAGCTATTAAGGTGTCTAATTAGTAAATATCACCCAAAATACTAAGTAATATGAAAAGTTTTTTATTGAAGGATCCCTTATGCAAATCTTTGATTGATCAAGTCTATAATCAGGTATAATCGGGTCCTACAACCATAACAGGTATTTTAGGCTAAGGTACTAGTCATTTTCTATTCTAAATCTCCTAAATAGGACAAATCATGATATAACTAGGTATAAACATATTCTCTAATCCCTACCTAGCATGCAATCTATACAATACACAATCTTATAGAGAAAATAGACTAAAGCCTATCTCGATGCTGAACGAAAAATCTTGAATTGTCTACAAATTGCTCATCCTTTCGTACGATCCCAAAATTATATTAAACTGTCAAAAACACCATCTGGATATTAATATGAGTAAAATAACACCCAAATAACAATATAAAAATTTAAACCTAAAATTGGGTCAAAATAGCCCCGTGAGGCTTGCTAACGAAATTCCAAAATTTAATCTATCATGGGGTCCATCAAAGGACAATAAATGTGTGCCCAAAATTTGAGCACAAACAGAGCATAATTCCGGGTTCAAATCAGCCCGCAAAGTTAAGAAACTAAATATCTAATTTTTAGTAATCTCGAAGGAAAAAGGAAGAAATTTGATGGTGGAAACAATGGAAAGTCATTTAGAGGTGCAGAATTTGCTTACCTTAGCCTCAATGCATGACCCCACAATTTCCCATGCTCCAAACCCTAATAATGGTGAAAAAAGGCTCAAAAATGGTGAACAAATTGGGGAAGACAAAATATATACTGCCAGGGCATTGCCCATCATGAACACGGGGCTCGAGGGTTGCGAAAGCAATGACCAAAAGAATTGACCTCCAAGAACACGGGCAAAGGGTCTGCAAATGTAAAGACAAGTGGGTTCGGGTATCACAAATGCAACACTAGGGGTATTGAATGCGAAGAAGAAGAAGAGAGCTAGGTCGGGTCGCCCTTTATTGCAAACATGAGAGAGGAGGCTCGCTAATGCAATGGTCAAAGTATTGACCATTTACGAATGAGGCCTACCCCTTACGAACATGAAGGGTAAAATGCTTATGCATAAGATCCAGGAAACCAGCAATTTCACCAAGTCCTTACAGACTTCGATCAGGGGTTTGGGTTTTTTTAGAACCTAATGCATGAAAACAAACAATGCTACCATACCAAATTCAATATTAAGGGCCCAACGGATAAATTGAAATTTTCACACAAGGTTGTTTTGTCCCCCACACTTATAGTTTCATTTTCACCAAATCTACCCAATATCCCAAAATGAGTCCAAAAGCCTTGGCACCCCATTGAAGGGGCTCCCTAGCCTAAAATCAACATTTTAAAGCTACTGGAGATGTCAGAATTCTCATCCGAGGTTGTATGCTAAGTTTTGGTCCGAGACCATCTCCTTAATAGCAAAAACTCCAAATAGGGAAATGATCCTAAAACCCAAACTTACTATCCAAAAACCAAACAAACAGTTTCGACAAATGAGTTGTAGCCACTATGAGAAGGCACGAAATATCAAAAATACGTGAAAGTTGAGAAAATGGCCTGAAGAGTCACTAAAATATCCACTGCTAAAAGGACTTTCGTCCTCAAAACTCAATGGATAAAAAGATCTCAAAAGTGCAAAAGGAGAAGGTATTGGGCTTGCATACCCCAAGTAGGACTTCCCAGATAACCTCCAAGGCTAAACAAAGCTTCCCAAGGATTTCACTCAAGGTATCCCTTTTTCCTTCATATCCTTATTTCACTTTCCAAAGAACCAAAAACCCATCCTCAACAACCAATTGGGCTCCAACTGGATTGAGCACGACTAAAGCATGCAAAACCCAAAACCACACCATGTTAATATCACATCGTTACAATCACAACTAAGTGACACCTTAACCAACCTAAAGAAAATAAAAAACATGAACCATTCAACCAACTCTAACTCCAAATCTAGCATTACCTTGTCTTTTCAAACCTTTTATCTACTCCAAACAACATAAAACCTCTTTAGCATCATCTGAGACCTATCCGTGCAATCATACTATAATAATCTCAAAGAAACAAAGTTGACCCATTACATTCCACATGGCTAGCATCAAAACAATGCCTAACTAGGTCTACATGAATACTCAAATGGTGATGACCAATATCTATGATCTCTGCCAAGAAACTAACTGGTCCGTATGACTCTCAAAACCAATAGTCATGAGTTTGATGCACAATATCTTGAAACTTAATGATCCACCATAGAATGCTCCACTATTTGTAGGTGAAACCATGCTAAGCCAAACTTGGGTACACATACCACCGAGCAAGCTTCCAAAAGTCTAACAAAAACTGAGAACCAGGGTCATAGATAAAGGAAACTAACATCATATGCCAACAGACCATTTTTGAACATCTATCAAGTACAACCTATCTGGATTGGAGAAAACTGAGTGGTAGGTAATGAGTAGGCCTAGTATACCTATCAATAAATGCCCAACTAAATCAAATCTCAAAAATGATGGCAACCAAGTTATGCAATTTATAGATATAATCTGAACACCAAATATAAACAACTTGATCTCAGCTATCCAAACTAAACCTATTGGCAAATAATAATGCATATACTGAAATCCATCATAACTCCCAAGTCATCATTCAATAGAGTCAAAAATCACAACTAGAGTCTATAAATCTTAAAAAAAATCAGATAACTTAATCAAACTCATTACCAAAAATTAAGCATGACCCAAACCAATATCTCCTTTAGAAACTAAGCATATATCAAAAGGTTTCAGCAAGGGATGAAACCAAAATATTATCAAGCACATAATCAAAATGGATCAAAAACGCATACTAAGGATACAATCAATCCACACCAGTCAAGGGCATAACATATCAAGGCATAACTAGGAACTCACTGAGGTTGTGTAAAGCAGTAGTAGTAGCCAAATCTTGATAACTCAAAAAGATACAATCTTAGATTGAATTTGGTTAAACTAATACTCAATCTATGGCCATGAATACACACTTCCAAAAGACACCCATTTTGGTTACCGACAACTAATACATAAGCACAAAGCACCAAGCAGATGCATTTCATAAAGTCATATAGGGCTGAACTAATATCAAAATGAGAAATTTTTAATTTTTACACATCCAAACCAACGTTAACTCAATTGAACCATGAACTTTATTACAGGACAAATAAATTACCCAACTCAACACCAATACTAAGATCAATACAACTACTAGGAAGCAACCCTAACAAATCAAAATAACAACCTTCATACCTATCATCATTAAAAATGGACTATAGAAAAGAACTAAAATTGCTAAAATTACCACAAAACCATGAAAGGTTGAAACTAACTTTCCTTTCACAACCCTCTCATCTTCCAAACTTTCTAACTAAAGAGAAACACCAAGGAATCGAGGTATTTACCTAAGCTAATGGATAAAAAATGTAAGAAAGGGAACACTAACTAGATGCCGCTAGTCTAGTCATCTATATAAAAAGAATAAATTTAGGTCAAAACAATAACATTAACAAAAATAGTATAAAGTGTGGGTGTAACAAGAAAATGAAAAAAATACTTGTACCTCTCAAATATCACACGAAGGGTAAAATGCCAAGGGAAGGGACTCTAACCCAAATGCTACACTTAAAGAGAAACACAATACTGATCCACTAATAAAAAAATATCTTTCGAGGGTTGTCATATAAGCATAAATCTACACAAAGATTCACAGTAATCAATATAATACTCTCAAGGCATAAAATCATCGATGGGTATAACAACTCAAATTCAACTCAAATAGAAACTAAAAGATAGGAAATCAAATTGCATCTATATTAATGAAATCAAAATTCATAATCATGATGTGCTCAAAGGAGTATGAATCTATACGTGCATGACCTTAGACTGAGCATCTAAACCACCAACTGAAAGTCTAAGATCACCTCTTCAAATTGAAGGTGAACATTTCTAAGTGTTGGAACCCTCAGGGGTTGCACCACACAGTGAGAGACCAGGTCTCTTAAAGTTAGTAATAAGTGATAGAACAATAAATCAACTATGAGGTGCTAAAAAAAAGATAGTATAGGGAAGTAAAAATACAAGATTTTTATGTGGAAACCCAGGAAGGGAAAAACCACGGCTTTCCCTCACAAGCACCTCAATAAATCCACTATAATCAACCTCCTGATTATAGTCTAAATTTTAACCTAACACTAGGCTCCTTTTGCTAGTAGAAACTATATTATAAGCTCATCTTGGTAACTCTACCAAGGACCCTCACTACTGATTAACTCTAATCAGTCACAAGCTTAAGAAACTTTACCTAAACACTCTCTACTCAAAAAGAAAAAGTCATTACTCTTATAACACGAGTAATTCATTACAAATCAGAACTCACTCAAAAATAATTTCTATTTAAGCACTCATAAAGCTAAGAACGTGAGAAGTGTTAGAACTGGGTTTATGCTGCCTCTCTTTACTCTTTGTGTTTATAAAAACCATTTGATGAAGAGGCCTCTCTTTTTTTTATAGCTGAGTGATGATTAGGGTTGAAATATCATTGGACTAGCTGTCATAATCAGTACAAAATAGCACTTGCAAGTTTGTTACACAAGAGAACAAAACTGTGCAGACAATGCATGCCAGTTGTACTGTACCTTGTATATCTAGGGACCTGGTTCCTTGCAATTTAGTTACCCATCATCAAAACTACATATAGAAATTTTCCCCCTTTTTGATGACGAGAAACCAACCATACAGTTTTGAGCATCAATGCACATTTATCATATTTAATCAGTGTGATTACCATCTGAAGAAGAATGTTCCCCCTATCATCATGCAACACAGGGACCTGGTCCCTTATTGTCAACTGCTTATCAAGCTTCAATTACTCTTTTTATGCACCATAACTCGTTTAGTGCATTTGTATATTTCCCCCTGTCATTGCGCCTACATACCTTCACTTTAGCTCATCACATCTTTCTTCCCCCTATTAACATGTATACTTATCTGCAACCTTATCTTTATTTATTAACACTTTCCTATCTTCCTCCCTTAAGATCTCTTTCTTTACATGAGACCAGTATTTCCTCTTTTGGCATCATTTAAAAGTGACAATTGTAAACCAAGAGTAATAGTAAGCACAATATAGTTAACTCATGGCCACTGTGGAAACTAACATAATGAACATTTTTAAGGTAGAACAATATAAAGAGCACAAAATCAAGAACACATTGATGTCCAACAGATTATGTATCATTTTAGTATAAGAATTATATTTTAAGTTCTATAGAAAAAAACTACAGAAGTTGGAGAAAAGGGTGGAGGATTGTGGAAGAAGGTTTGGAGACATGAGGTCATCTTAGGACAGTTAACAATTCAAGCTCAAAATCCTTATTGGTTAAAATTATAACATTCATATTGAGTTCATCATTTTTTTTATTTTACACCAACACTCACAAAATTTCTATTTTTTCTACCATTTGTCTTTTTTTTCTTCTTTTACGAGACCTTTTAGGTTTATCATCAGGATTTTATCTTTCTTGGGATCGGGTCCCTCAGAAATCTGGTACCTTTTAATAGGATGTTTAGAATTTACTATAAAGGCCTTGCTTTCAGGCTGTTATTTTGTTCCTTAAACCATATAAACTTCCTTTCACATTATCAAGTGAGCAATATATTTTTGAGGTAAAATCTTCAATGGAAGAGTAAGTAAAGAAAAGAATTTATCTTTGGATAATTTGGATAGTTGAGTTGAGCAGGGTCCATGGGGTTAATGCTAAGGTAAAATTGATTTAAATTGTGCCTTAGAGTAGTTTTCTAACATGAGGAGATAGAATGTAGTATTTTTTAGCAGAACAAGAAGAAAAACATGCACATTCATGATACTAACCTCAAGATGGGACCAAGTCCCTCTCTTTCTTTAAGTGATTTCTCAAATTTGTGCATAATTCATATGTTTTCTTCTAAAATTGTTTCCATGGGCGTATACCTACAAAGGTATGATACTGAGTTAGACAAACAACAACATACTTTATTAAAGATATATTTCTCCTGATCATAGCCAATTTTGTGGAGAACTACTAATTCACATGGTAGGTTAAGTCATTTTGATCAGGCCTAACCTCAGTTTGTTCTTCACAAATTGTTCCTTGTGAAGTGTCTTAGTAAATATATTTGCTATCTGATCTTCAGTCTTCTAGAACTTCATGTAGATGGCCCCTTTCTCAATATTATCTCTTAGGAAGTGCTGCCTCACTTCAATGTGCTTAGTCCTTTTATACTGCACTGGATTCTTGATCATGTTTAGATCACTTATATTATCACACATTAGAGAGATGGTATCTGAGATAATACCAAAGTCTTTCAATTACTGCTTGATCTATAATAGTTGTGTACAACAAGAAACTGCAGGAATATATTCAACCTCATAGTAGATAGAGCAACTGAATTTTGCTTTTTCAAACCCCAAGAGATTAAGGATGAGCCAAAAAAATATGACATTCCTAAAGTGCCTTTTCTATCTACTAAATATCCAGCATAGTCAACATCAGCATAGTCCACTAAGTGAAAAACTATCTCTTGATGGATAGTATAGGACCAAGTCCCCTGTCCCCTTCAGATACCTAAGAATTCTTTTTGCAACTTTCAGATAGGACTCTTTTGGGCATGCTTTAAATCTAGCACACATTCCTACACTAAAAACAATGTCAAGCCTACTTGCAGTAAGATATAGCAAGGATCCAATAATCCCTCTATACATTATTTCATTCACTGAAGGACCTAACATATCATATCCATTTTTAATCTAGTTCCAATTGGGATATCAATTGGCTTGGAATCTCTAATATTATACTTCTTCAGTAGCTCCTTGATGTACCTCTCTTGACAAATCATTGTCCCTTAAAATTTTACTTAATTTGTAGACCTAAAAAGAAGCACTATTTACCCATAATACTTCTTACAAGTTCACTCCTTATTAGTTTAGAAAATTCTTCACATAGGGATTCAGAAATAGCTCCAAAGATTATGTCATTAACATATATCTGAACAATCAATAGACTAATACCTCTGTTCTTTAAGAATAGAGTATTATCTATTTTCCCTCTTTTGAAACCATTTTCCATAAAAAAACTTTAAGAGTCTCTCATACCAGGCATTTGGTGCTTGCTTCAAACTATAAAGAGCTTTATCTAATTTAAGTACATGATGAGGAAAATTTGCATCTTTAAAACCTGGAGGTTGTTTGATATATACTTTTTTCAAATTTCCATTTAGGAAGGCACTTTTGATATCCATTTGAAATAGTTTGAATCCCATGTATGCAACAAATGCAATAAGAATTCTCATTGCCTCTATTTTTGCTACAGGGGCAAAGATCTTATCATATTCAATCCCTTCTTCCTTTTTATAACCTTGAACAATCTGGCTTACCTTATTTTTGTTGATAGTTCCATTTTTATCTTGCTTATTTTTGTACACCCATTTGGTCCCAATAATTGTTCTGTCAACAGGCCTATGGACCAGATGCCAGACTTTGCTTTTTTTTCAAATTGATGCAGTTCTTCTTACATTGCATTAACCCAATCAGTATCTTTCAGGGTCTCTTTTATATTTTTTGCTCAATTAGGGATAAAAAGGCTGAAAATGCCATAATATTCCTAGCTTGAGCTCTTGTTTTGACTCCTGTTTGCAAGGGTGTAGTCAAATTCTCAAGGGGATGAGAGAACTTGTGTCTCCAATTTTTCCTTCTGAGATTGATATCACTAGGACCAGGTCCCTGTGAATTCGGATTGGTTTTCTTTGGTTTCTCTTCCACTGGAGTTAGGATCAGTGCTTGAGTTTCTAGATCACCATCACTTTCATCATCTTTATCATTTATCCCTTGATTATCATCTTCACCAATGTCAACCCTATCAACAGGAATGAGTTTTTCAACATCTGAATCTTCACCATTACCTGGTTCATTTTATTTCCATATTCATCAAAGATTACACAAACACTTTCTTTAACACACAGAGTTCTTTTATTGAAGACTCTGTAAGCCTTGCTTGTTAAAGATTAGCCTACAAATACTACTTCATCACTCTTAGAATCAAATTTTCCTAATTTTCTTTTCCATTGTTTACACAAAGCATTTTCATCCAAATGGTTTGAAGTAGTCAAGCTTAGGATTTCTATTGAATACCAGCTCATATGAAGTCTTATTCAGAAGTGATATAATCAAACACATAAGAGTCATATAACAAGCAGTGTTTACTGCTTCAACCCAAAAACTCTTTGGAAGACCACGATCAATTAGAATAGTCCTACCAATCTCTATGAGTGTTTTGTTTTTCCTTTTAACAACTCTATTTTGTTGTGGAGTTCTAGGAGCAGAGAAGTTATGACTTATTTTATGCTCAGCACAGAATTAATTAACTAGAGAATTCTCAAACTCAGTTCCATGATCAAACCTAAATTCAATATTTTTGTAATTTAGTTTCACTTGGATTTTCTTGGAAAATGTCACAACAACCCCATATGATTCATCCTTGGTTCTTATAAATATTGTCCAAGTGAACCTGGAGTAGTTATCTACAATTACTAGCTCATATTTCTTCCCTCCTCTACTTTGGACTTTAATAGGTCCACATAAATCCATGAGAAGTAATTCAAGAGGTCTGAAAGTACTTACTTGCTTCTTCAATTTGAAGAAATATCTGGTTTATTTTCCTTGAACACAAGCATCACAACCTTTATTGTCTAGAAATTTCAGCTTTGGCAAACCACGGACCAGGTCCCTTGAAATTAACTTGTTTAGCAAAGAGGAACTTAATGAGCATAATGAGCATCTTCACTTTGAGATTTTAAACAAGTTAATTCCCCATCAGCCACAGACTTCAGATTAGCTACATACATATTTTAGATCCTATTGGCTTTGAGAATAATTTTTCTAGATTTCATGCTCGATACTGTACATCTGTCAGATGAGAATTTTACCTTATTTGTGTTGTCACAGATTTGAGATACACTTAGAAGACTGTATTTAAAACCATTCACACAATATACATCTTCTATTATATGATGAGGTGATTTTTTAATCTTTTCAACACCTTGGATATATCTCTTTTTTCCATTTCCAAAAGACACACCTCCTTCTTGAAGTGTTTTGAGGTAGAGAAAGCAATCAACCCTTTTAGTTATATATCTTGAACAACCACTGTCCATAAACTAGTTTTGGGTGAAATCCCTTTTTTCTGCCCTATTTTATTCATTATCTTTAGTAGTTTCCATTAGAGAGCACCAAGAATCTGAGATTGTTCTTTTATCATCCTTTTTTAGCAAGAACCTATCTGTATGCACTTTACCATTCTCAGATTTATTTGAGGAGTCTTCCCAAGCATCAAACATTTTTTTTACTACACAGCTAGTTGTATCATTTCTTATTGATTTTTTAGGATCTTTATTATTACTTTTGCTAAGCTGACCACTATGGCTCTAACAATCCTCATTGCCAGAAGTGCAACATTATTGTCTTTTTCACCTAGGTCAGACTCTAGAGTCTTCAAAGTCAGGGATCTCTCCCTAGAGTGATCCTACTCTAATACTAATTATTGGAACCCTTAGGGGTTGCACCACACAGTGAGGGACCAAGTTCCTCAAAGTCAATCACAAGAAATAGAAATATAAAGCAACTATGAGGTGCTGGAAAAACAAAGGCAGTGCAGGAAAATAAAAACACAAGATTCTTACGTGGAAACTTAGGAAGGGAAGAACTATGGTTTTCCCTTACAAGCACCTTAATAAAACCACTATAATCAACCTTTTATTTACAGTCTAGATTTCAACCTAACTCTAGGCTCCTTTTGCTAGTAGAACTCTACTACAAGCTTATCTTGGTAACTCTACAAAGGGCCCTCTCTACTGATTAACTTTAATCGGTCACAAGCTTAGGCAACTCTATATAAGCACTCTCTACTCAAAGATAAAAAGTCATTACTCTTATAACATGAGTTGTTCGTTTACAAATCAAAACTCAATTTAGAATAAATTTTATTTAAGCACTCATAAAGCTAAGAACTTGAGCAGTTTTAGAACTGGGTTATGCTGCCTGTCTTCACTCTTTATATTTGCAAAAAAATGGGTTTTGCTACCTCTCTTCACTCTTTTTATTTGCAAAAACCATTTGATGAAGAGGAATCTATTTCCTTTTATAGCTGAGTAATGATTAGGGTTGAAGTATCATTGGAACAACTATCCTAATCAGTACAAAATAGCACCTGCAAGTTTGGTACACAAGAGGATAAAATTGTGCAGACAACGTGTGCTAGCTGTATTATACCTAGCACATCCAGGGACCCAGTCTCTTACAATTTAACTGCTCATTATCTAAATAACAAATAGAACTAATAGACTAATCCAGCTGTATTAACTACCCAGCAATACTATGCTAGGGACACACTCTAGACTAAACACCAGTCTATCTACAATCGTAACAAACCCTCGAAGCTCTAACCTGGTGAGAAACATGAGTTACACCCAACTGACTGACCAACTCACATCTTGGGCACTCTCTTGACTAGTGACCAATATCCCTACAATCAAAACATTCCCTTATAAATCCCTAATGCACTGTACCTATTGACCTAGAAAGACCTCCATTATCTGAAGACCAATACCAAATAACCTGTAATGACTGACCAATACACTATCTACTGTAACCACCATGACCTACCTCAAAATCACCCATAACCTGAGGTATTAAATGTATGGACATAATAGACTGTAAGTGATGCTGACCTTTATTGGAGAATCCTTACCTCCAAACAGAATACCTCTAACATTGTATTATGTACATGGTCTTTTATCGCCACCTATATATGTCACTATGTAAACCTTCTTTGTAGCCCTTGCATGATCAATAATTGGAAAGAAAGTAGACCTAACTGTTTTTAAAATTTTTGAAGCCAAACCTTGTAGTAAAATTAATCTTCTAATAAATCCACGCACTATCACATACTCTATAGGAAATAACATAAGATTATGTTTGGACCATTAGGTAAATTCAATCTCATGCTCTGAAACTGATAAAAAGCCCTATTGAACACCAATAAAACCAAATCTAGCCTAAGAATCACTCTAGATACTAGACACTACCACTGACTAAGAAGTTTTAAAAAAGAGACTTAAATTCCCTATCACGATATCCTACCCAAACCCTCTTTTGATGGTAAAGATCCTCAATATCAACCTTTAACTCCCTAGTTTGACTCTAAGCTAACACACATAGAAGTCCCATCCGCATCTGTTGAAAACCTCATACTATCTATATAGGAAAAAGTAAGGTTCAAAAGGTACTCAAAGGTTCATAGAAGTACGTACACATGATCGGGAGTCAAGAATAGAATTTTCTAAGAATTCCCTATAGCCTCCCAGAGATAAGATATAGACGTCTCCACACTAATTCACAGGAATCTAAAAGTCACTTAGTTCTTTCACCAACAACACCATTAAACCTAGGCTCTGATACTAATTTGTCACGACTTGATTTTTCAGGTCATAAAGACACCTACCCTAACTAGTACATAAACCAACTTGTAGTCCAGAGTAGCTACTAGCGAACTATAAGAAAAGCAGAAATAAAACTCAATAACAATTAGAAAATAGGTAGAAAGAAAATAAATTTAACCCCAAAACCTAATGAAGTTAGTATAAGAGATTCTAATATAATAGGAGTGAAAATGAAATGAAAAATAAATAAATACAAAGCCATATCTAAAATGCAAAAATAGAGATCAGTCTCATGGTAAGAGGAAGAACAGGACACTTCGAACATTACGAGCTCACCCCAAGTCTCTAATTTATGGTTGTTCTGCACGATGAACACATCAACGGTGAGAACTTATACTATGATCAGCAGGTTACAGAAGTGAAGTATGAGTACCAAACATGTGTCAGTAAGCATTGGCTATCTAAGGTCCAAAAATAATACAAGTAAAAACAATATGTAAAGCATTAATATAAGCTCCAGCAACTACTCAAGCAACGAGACATAGCAATGCTAATAGAAAAACAATTGTAAACTATTAGATACTACCAATAACTAAGGGTGAGATGCGGTTCCACAAGTAGCCAATCAATATACGATAGTATAGTAAAGAAAGAAATATAGAATATACAATAGAAATATGAAGAAAGGGATATATAGTAGTAATATAAAGAATATATATATACACATATACATATAAAATGATTCTGATACAAACCAATCATATATCATAAGAATAGCTAAACCTGAAAGTGAGCTGACTTAACAACCTAAATCTCACAAGGATTTTGATGTCAAAAAGGAAACTAACTCTAGCATAAACAGGGTCACTTCCCAAAGTGAATAATCATAAAATAACCAAGAAATACTAAATTTTATCATAAGAGGAATAAAGGATCACAAAGAAAAACCGACAACCTTAAAACAGTCCATAACTAGCCTACTATGAATCATACAATAAATTTAGATAATGATAATCTAACTGGCTAGTCCAAATAAATAATAACCTAATCTCTCCCCCCTCCCCCCCATAAGACTAGAAGGCATAATCAAATACTCAGCAAACTAAAACCATCATCTGTTCTTATATAGCTCCCTTATAAGATTGATATAGACACCAAAAAATCATACTAGTTATAAGCAATGCATATAAATGAAAGCAAGTTATAAAAAGAGCCAGGTGATGCGAGATAATCCAAGTACCATATCTTTTACTCGTGCCTTAATGTACCAAGTGTATACACCTCCTCTAACTAAGTAGCTCACAATGGTAGGACTTACAATGACCATCCTTCGCTAGTTATATTAGTCATTGAATAAAGGGGCTTATCGGTATTCAGGACATACGTATACACTATCTCATTCTGAACCATGACTTTCATAATCTATCATCAAAAATCTACTTTGTCCAATATCAGATATATATAGTATCATAAGGAATGTTGGACTATAACTAAAACTGAATAAGTGTATATCCAAAAATCCATTGCCTGAGATTGAATTCAAGATTAAAATAGTATGATCATGTAAAAAGGATTAAAACTATGTTGACCAAAGTGAATAAGTAATAGTAAAATGAGTGGGTCAATAATGGACCATATCAACCTCGGTCTAATTTCCAAAGTACTAAATTTACTTTTAAATGTCATAATTCCATAATAAGGGCAATATGAATTCCATTTTCAATGAATTGATTTTAAGGTTAAGAAAAGTGAGAATAAATCCCTTTTAAAAAGTAGTAGTAAAATAAAGGTTTTAACTGGAACTGTACCACTAAATAAATATAAATACGCCTAAGTGTATGAACGTCATCACCAGTATTCCAACCATAAATGTCTACACATCCATAATTATAACCATATACTTTTTAAGGATAACGTACTAACCTGGTATCCAACTGATGTTGTATCCATGACCTCAATCCCATCAATATATAACTCGGTATAAAACTAAATAGGTTTGGGTCATATTTATATTTAAATACACTATATAGGATAAATCATGATATAACTAGGTATAAACCTATTTTCTAATCCCTTCCTAGTACGTAATCTATACAATACACAATCTCATAGAGTAAAGATGAGTGAAACCTACCTCAATACTGAAATACAAATCTTAAACTGTCCATAAATTAATCATCTTTGCCCATGATAACAAAATAATATTGTACTATCAAAGGCCTCATCTAGATATTAATAGAAGTAAAATGATACCCATATTGTAATATAAAACTTTAGACATAAAATTGAGTCAAATGGACTCGGAGAGCCCATTAATGGAATTCCAAAATTGAATCCATCATGTGTAATACCCCATGTCTAAAAGCTTCTATGTATCATATGACTCAATTCATTGAGTAATACATATTTCATATGAGTTGTATATAGTGAGTCGTACCCATGTCAATGTGGGGTCATTTGAGTTTTGTCCAAGGTACGAGTTAACCCTAGAAGTTGTCAAACATCATACGAGTCATATGAAGTAAAGTCATGAGTTCAGCAGTGTAGGCTCCTTAAGATTATGTCAAAGTTACGAGTGGAGGTCTGTAAGTCGTATGAAGATATTACTAGCTGTAGGTTTAGACTTATATGTTGACCAGTGTATACTCTCTTCGGTCCTTCCAAGTAATGAGTCAGGAGGCCTAGTAATACCTTACCTATGAATCATATGGTTAAGTCATAAAGTTCAGTTAAAGAAGTATGGCAAGCCAGGCCACAGGATTAAGGAGTGTCCAACAATAGCCTAGAAGGAAGGTAATTCATGCTAACAGGGCTATTCCAATCTTTCCTCAACTCTAATAGGTCACTCTACTCAGTAGGCTGCCAACTCCAGTGCCACCAGTGGATAGCGCCAAAATAGATTGTATTCTCTCCATACTCAACAGGATCAGGAAAGTTCTCCTAGTATAGTTATGGGTACGTTGTAAGTTTTTCATATTCATGTATATGTATTGTTAGACCCCTGAGCCTCACTTTTCTTTGTGACTCCTTATATATCTGTCAAATTTGGTGTTAGTCCTGAAATATTAGTTGAGTCTTTCTTAGTGTCTACCTAGTGTGTAAGTCTATTGTAGCCAGATGGGTATACAGAAATTACCATATCATAGTGTCTCAGAAAGTTACCTCAATTTATCTTGTAGAGTTAGAGATGACTGATTTTGATGCCATTCTCAGAAGGATTGGCTCCACTCGGCTATGCCTCAGTTGAGTGTAGAAATAGAATTTTCAAGTTCCAATTTCCCAATGAGCCTATTAAATAGAGGGATAGTACTTTAGTCCTTAAGGGACAGTTTGTTTCATATATTAAGGCAAGAAAAATGATACCCAAAAGGTGTATTTACCATCTTGAATGAGTCAAGGACTTAAATTCTGAAACCCTGAGTCTTGATTCAATTTCTGCAATAAATATATTTCCAAATGTGTTTCCTAAAGAGCTTTCTGGAGTTCCTCTTGAAAGGGAGATTGACTTTAGAATAGACCTTTTTCTAGACACACAGCCTATATTTATTCCACTTACATAATGTCTGCATCTAAGCTTAGGGAATTAAAAGAATAGTTGAAGAATCTCCCAGATAAGGGTTTCATCAGGCCTAGTGTTTCCCATAGGGTGCTTCAGTCCTTTTCATGCACAATTAAGACGGTTCTCTCAGAATATACATCTACTACCATCAGTTGAACAAAGTTACCATCAAGAATAAGTACCATCTTTCTAGGATTGATGACTTGTTCGACCAACTTTAGGGTGCAAGTTACTTCTCTAAGATTGACCTCAGATTCGGCTATCACTATCTTAGAGTCAGAGAATGTGAAATCCCAAAAATAGCCTTTAGAACTTAGTATGGTCACTTTGAATTCCTAGGTACGTATTTTGGACTAACGAATTCCCCTGCAGCTTTCAGGGACTTGATGAACAGAGTGTTCAAGTAGTACTTGGACATGTTTGTCATAGTATTCATTGATGACATCCTTGTCTATTCCCATAGTGAGAATGATCATGTAGACCATCTAAGGTTTGTGTTGCAGACTCTTAGATCTCATTAGTTATTCACTAAGTTCAGTAAGTGCGAATGTTGGTTGAGATTAGTAGTTTTCCTTGGTTACATAATTTTTGGTGATGACATTCGGGTGATCCTCAAAAGATTGAAGTGGTGAAAAACTAGCCTAGACCCATCTCCCCATAAACATTAGAAGTTTCTTAGGTTTAGCTAGCTATTACATATGGTTTGTTGAAGGGCTTTCTTCTATTGCTTCTCCCATGTCAAGATTGACCCCAAAAAAATCAAATTTTGGTTGTCAGATTCCTACGAGAAGAGCTTTCAGAGTTGAAGGATCGACTCACTTCTACTCAAGTCTTGACTTTTCTAGATGGCACAGGTGGGTTCGTAGTGTATTATGATGCTTATCGAGTTGGTATTGGTTGTGTATTAATCTAGAGAGATAAGGTCATAGCCTACAACTCTAGACAACTTAAACCCATGAAAATAATTATCCTACCTATGATCTTGAGTTAGCAGCTGTTGTTTTTGCCTTAAAGATTTAGAGGCATTATCTTTATGGAGTTCATGTTAATGTGTTCACAAATCAAAGAGTTTACAGTATGGGTTCAAACAGAAAAACCTGAATCTTCATCAAAGACAGTAGATTGAATTATTAAAAAACTATGATATGAGCGTGTTGTACCATATAGGCAAAGCCACTGTAGTTGTGAATTCCTCTTAGTTGATTGTCTATGAGTAGTGTAGCTCATGTTGAAGATGATAAGAAGGAGTTAGTCCATGAGGTTTACCATCTTGTGAGGTTAGGAGTTCGATTAGTTGATTCGACCAAAGGTAGTATATGGGTTCAGAAGAGTTTGGAATTTTCATTGGTTGCCGAAGTAAAAGAAAAACAAGATAGGGATCCTAGTTTGGTCAAGCTGAAAGAGGTAGTTAGAGATCAGAAGGTGGAGGTTTTCTCCCAAGGGGGAGATAGTGTACTTTGATGTCAAGACACGCTATGCATTTTATTTGTTGATGGTCTGAGATAGAAAATATTAGCTGTGGTGTATGGTGCGCGATACTCCATATACCAAAGAGCCACAAAGATATACCATGATTTGTGGGAAATCTATTGGAAGAGTTGTATGAAGAAAGATATAATAGAGCTTGTGGCTAAGTGTTTGAACTATCGGTAAGTTAAGGTTGAGAACCCAAGGCCTAGTGGTATGATTGAGGAGTTTAGTATTCCCACTTGGAAGTAGGAGGTGGTGAACATGGATTTTGTAATCGGGGTGCCCCGTACGCATTGTCAGTATGATTCTATATTGGTTATTGTAGATGGAATGACCAAGTAAGCCTATTTCTTGCCATTTCATACTTTATATTCAGGTGAGGCTTATGTTAAACTCTATATCAGGGAGTTAGTAAATTTTAATGGGGTTTTATTGACTATCATTTCAAATAAAGGTACTCAGTTTTCCTCACACTTTTGGAAGGATTTTCAAAAAGTTCTTGGTACCCAAATTCATCTCAATTCACCTTTTCATCCTCAGACAGATGGTCCAGTAGAACAGACTATACAGACATTAGAAGACATGATGAGGTCCTGTGTTATTAAATTTAATGGTAGCTGGGATAACCACTTACCTTTAATTGAGTTTTCCTACAACAGTAATCATTCTAGTATTCAAATGGACCAATTTCAAGCCCTCTATAGGAGGAGATCCAGGTCTCTTATTATTTGGTTTGAAGTAGGTGAGGCTACTATAATAGGACCAGATTTAGTGTTTGATTCAATGAAGAAAGTTCAGTTGATTCTTGAAAGGTTGAAGACAGCCTAAAGCCGTCAAAATTCTTATGTTGATATGAGAAGGAGAGACCTTGAGTTTGAGGTTGTTGATTTGGTTTATTTGAAAATTTCACCCATGAAAGGGTGAAAAGATTCGTCAAGAAGGGGAAACTCGATCCCCTCTATGTTGGCCCATATAGATTTTTGAGTCATTTTAGAAAGGTACCTTATGAGTTAGAGTTGCCTGCAAAGTTAGCATTAGTGCATCCGGTGTTTTATGTCTTTTTGTTAAAGAAATGTATTGGTGACTTAACTTCAATAGTGCCCTTAGAGAGTGTGGAGGTGAAGGATAGTCTCTCATTTGAAAAAATTCCAGTTGAGATCCTTGACCAACAGGTTCGTTGGTTGAGGAATAAAAAAATTCCCTTAGTTAAAGTTCTATGGCAAAATAAATCCCTTGACGAAGTTACTTGGGAAACAAAAGCATATATACGATCCAACTATCCTCATCTATTCTTATGAACCCAGATCCAGTTGGAGGTAATGTTTACTCATAACTTGACTCTCTCATTTTCTGTTTCAGTTATATAGTCATCCTCATATCATAACATGCATTCATGAAATTCGATTCAGTTCATGTATCATGACTAATACTCAGTCATTTAACCATGTTTTAGATCATAATAATTTAGTATACAATCTCAGTTTCCTTTCAACTCTCAGCCTAACTAGTCACATTCAAAGATAAATGGTTTATATAAAGAGATATTATGATATAATACCCCATGTCTGAAATTTTCTGTGTATCATATGACTCAATCCAATGAGTCATACATATTTCATACAAGTCGTATGTAGTAAGTCATACCCATGTCAGTATGAGGTGATTTGAGTTGTATCCAAGGTACGAGTTGATACTAGAAGTCATCAAGAATCATACGAGATGTATGTAAAGTCGTGAGTTCAGTAGTGTAGGCTCCTTAATATTCTGTCCAAGGTACGAGTGAGGGGATACAAGTCACATGGATATGTTACTCATCGTAGGTTTAGACTCATATGTTAACCAGTGTATACTCTCTGGGGTCCTGCCAAGCTTACGAGTCAGGAATCTTAGTCGTACCTTACCATATGAGTCATATGGTTTAGTCATGAATACTGACGACCAATTTATGTGAAGTTTAGTCAAATAGCCTTTTGGTCTTTTCCTCTCTATTAACTCCCAACCCATGACCTATATTCCCAAAGGAGTATTATTTTCTTCCCCTTTTAATCGATTCAACAACACTTTCCTTCTTTTCATCTTGAAGAGTATCAATATTAGGGTTTCTCTCACCAAGTCACCTTTCAAGTCCTAAAGTTCAAGCTCTTATCACAAGTCAAGAAATGTTAGGTGTGTGGGGTTTATGAAAAAGGTTATTCTTTCATCCCTGTGCCCAAAAAACATGATTTTAAGAGTGAATTTACATGTTTTACATAAGGGTTCATCTCCATATTCTCATAAATTAAAGCATAACATTATATTGTGATTTAAAAAGGCCAGATAGCATGAGAGTTGTACCCATTCAGTTTTTGAACTACAAGGTTGATATTTGATTTGAATTTCGTTATCTTGATCTGGAATTGTTATAGAATTTCATAGTTATTTAGTACTGGCTGGTTATGAACACCCGATACCTATGTGTTTACTTATCATTTCAGACTTTTCAAATTACAAGTTAGTCAAACCATGATTTCATTACTATATTCAAGTTTAGGTTGAGCCTTGTCAGTACAGTACCATATTATGCTAAACTATGAATAACACCAGTGTCATTCAATTGAGACTGGGATTTAAAATTGAAAAGAAAGTGTGGGTTTAGTGCATCCATCTTCCTAGAAATGACGTGGTCCCCTAGGATTTAGGGACTCACCAAAGAGCGTATTCCATTGCCCAATACGGGCTTAATTTAGTGATCACTCAAGTTCAGGTTCAATTTCGATGGCATGGATAGAACAACCCGTGTTGGACTACATGGTAGCTCCTGTGGTTTATGTCGGTTATATGATAGCTCCCATAGTTTCAGTCTGTACTCAGTCTATTTCAGTTCAAATTTGTTTGACTAAGTAGCCAGATTTTAGTATTTATTCAACCATTTATACAGATTATTTTAGTTATTTAGATTATGTTAGTGTATATGATACTTGGTCTTGTATTTTTAATTTTACATGTTCTTGCATCCATGTTCAGACTTTACATGTACTTCAGTAATTCGTGTCTCATGTACTAGTACATTTAAAGTACTAACCACATATTTTACTCTGCGCTATATTATCTTATAGCATAGGTTTGGACACTTAGTTCCCCAACCATCCTAAGACAGTTCAACACTTCCCAGCAGCAGTAGAGGCGAGTCCTCATCCATCGAGGACATGGAATAATATTTTAGTTATTTCAGCATTTCTTCATGGTTAGTAGTTGAAGTTAGTTGGGGATTTATCCTATCAACTTCTTGTGATTTTAGACAGACAGAAAGTTAGTCAGTTTTTAGCCTATTCAGTTATTTCAGATGAGTTGAATTATATTTCAGTACTACATCATACTAATATTTTATTAGATTATCTTTTACAAATGTCATCATATTATTATTTTATTCAGTAATTACAGCAGGTACCAGATCATGGGTTAGCTTGGGGTCACCTGTGGCCTTAAGCACAGTGTCATGACTAGGGGTAGCCTCGGGTCCTAAAAAAAATTGGTGTCAGAGCCTAAGCTTTTAAACTATCCTAGGGTGTCTGAAAGCAGCGTTGAGTAAATTCTTATGCATGGGTGTGAAGCGCACCACACTTATGGGCAAAAGGCTATGAGATGTTTTAGGATAGTTTTCCTTCTTTCAGTGTGCATATCGTGTGAAAGAGCATGAGTTATATTGAATACCTTCTTTTTTAACTTGTCCATCATTCCATTTACAAACAATGCCTCATAGAAGGAATAATGGAAGAAGGAACGGGGATCAACCCACACTAACTGTTCAAGAAGACCCCCTGAATAACTATGTCTCTCATGCTGAGTTTAGGGCCGTTTTCATGGTCTTAGAAGGGGGCAGCCATTCTTAATTCCACCAAAAATTTTCATCCCCAGCTCTATCTTCAGCCAGTGAACAAGTGCCTAAGTTCAAGCAGGATGGTATGGATAGAGAACTAGGATCTAAGACCCAGAGTAGTGTAAATAATAGACGTACGAACCCGCTCTGTTGAAAGTACACTAGGAACCATTAGGGTGAATACTGGGTAGGATGTAATATGTGCTTTGGGTGTAGTAAGCTAGGACAAAAGATCAAAAAGTGTCCAACATTAGCCCAGAAGAGAGGTTATTTGGACCAACAGGGCCAGTCCAATCTTTCCTCGACTCCAGCAGGCCACCCTACTAAGAAGGGTGCCACCTCTAGTGATACCAGTGGATCACGCCAGAATTGATTGTATACTCTCCGGACTTGGCATGATTAGGAAAGTTCTCTTGATGTGGTTATGGGTACGTTACAAGTTTTCTATCTTTATGTATATGTATTGTTAGAACCCGGAGCCTTACTTTTCTTTGTTACTCCTTAAATAGCGATCGATTTTGGTGTTAGTCCCAAAATGCTTGTAGATCCTTTCTTAGTGTCTACCCCAGTGGGTAAGTCTATTGTAGCCAGATGGGTATACATAAATTGCCATGTCACAGTGTCTCAGAAAGTTACCTCAGTGGATCTTGTAGAGTTAGAGATGACTGATTTTGGTGTCATTCTTAACAAGGATTAGCTCCACTCGTGCTATGCCTAAGTTAACTGTAGAAATAGAATTGTCAAGTTCTAGTTTCCTAATGAACCAGCTATTGAATGGAGAAGTAATACTTCAGTGCTTAAGGGTCAATTTGTTTTATATCTTAAGGCAAGAAAATTGATATCCAAAGGGTGAATTTACGATCTCATCTGAGTCAAGGACTCAAATTTTGAAACCTCGAGTCTTGATTCAGTTCTCATAGTAAACAAATATCTAGACGTGTTTCCTAAAGAGCTTCTCAGAGTTTTTCTCAAAAAAGGGTGATTGACTTCAGAATAGACCTTTTTATAGACACCCAGCCTATCTCTATTCTACCTTATAGAATGGCTACAGCTGAGCTCAGGGAATTAAAAGAACAGTTGAAATATCTCCTAGATAAGGGTTTCATCTGGCCTAGTGTTTCCACATAGGGCGCTCCAGTCATATTCATGAGAAAGAAAGACGTTTTTATTAGAATATGTATCTACTACCGCCAGTTGAACAAAGTTACCATCAAGAACAAGTACCCTCTTCCCAGGATTAATGACTTATTCATCCAACTTCAGGGTGCAAGTTATTCTCTAAGATAGACTTCAGATTCGGCTATCATCAGCTTAGAGTCTTAGAAATTGACTCTCAAAAATAATATTCAGAACTTAGTATGGTCACTTTGAATTCCTAGTTACTTCTTTTGGACTAACAAATGCCCCTGCAGATTTCATGGACTTAATAAAGAGGGTGTTCAAGCAGTACTTAGACATGTTTGTCATAGTATTCATTGATAACATCCTTGTCTATTCTCATAGTGAGAATAATTATGCAGACCATCTGAGGGTCGTGTTGCAGACCCTGAGATCTCATTAATTATTTGCAATGTTTAGAAAGTGTCAATTTTAGTTGAGATCTGTTGTTTTCCTTGGTCACATAATTTCCAGTGATGGCATTCGAGTTATCCTTAAATGACCAAAGTAGTAAAAAATTGGCTTAGTCCCATCTCTCCGTTCGATATTAAAATTTTCTCAAGTTTAGCTGACTATTATAGATGGTTTGTTGAAGGGTTTTATCCTAGTGCTTTTTCCATTTCTAGACTGGCCCAAAATAAAATCAACTTTCAATGGTCAGATTCCTATGAGAAGAGCTTTCAGGAGTTAAAGGCTCGACTCACATCTGCTCTAATCTTGACTTTGCTAGATGGGACAGATGGATTCAAGGTGTATTGCAATACTTCTCAAGTTTTTCTTGGTTGTGTATTAATCTAGAGAGGTAAAGTCATTGCCTATGCCTCTAAACAACTTAAACCTCATGAAAAGAATTATCTGACCTATGATATTGAGTTGGCAGCAATTGTTTTGGACTTAAAGATTTGGAGGCATTACTTTTATATAGTTCATGTTGATGTGTTCACGAATCACAAGAGTTTATAATATTTGTTAACGCAGAAAGACCTGAATCTTTGTCAGAGAAGGTGGCTTGAATTATTGAAAGACTATGATATGAGCATGTTGTACCATCCATGCAAGGCCAATGTAGTAGCGGACGCCCTTAGTAGATTGTCTATAAGTAATGTTGCTTATGTTAAAGATGATAAGAAGGAGTTATTCCATAAGGTTCACCAGCTTGCGAGGTTAGGAGTTCGGTAGGTTGATTCAGCCGTAGGTAGTATATGGATTCAAAATGGTTGGAAATCTTCATTGGTTGCCAAAGTAAAAGAAAAATAAGATAGGGATCCTAGTTTGGTTAAGATGAGGTAGTTAGACATTAGAAGATGGAGGTTTTCTCCTAAAAGTGAGATGGCATACTTTGATGTCAAGGTAGGATATGCATTCTGTATGCTGATGGTCTGAGACAACAAATATTAGCTGAGGTGCATGGTGCGCAATACTCCATACACCCAGGATCCACCAAGATATACCGTGATTTTCAAGAAATCTATTGGTGGAGTGGTATGAAGAAAGATATTGCAGATTTTATGGCTAAGTGTTCCAACTGTTAGGAAGTTAAGGTTAAGCACCAAAGGCCTAGTGGTACGCTTCAGGATTTTAGTATCCCTACTTAGAAGTGGGAGGTAGTGAACATAGATTTTATAATCGGGTTTCCCCGTATGCGTCGTCAGTATGATTCGATATGGGTTATTATAGATAGAATGACCAAGTCAGCCTATTTCTTGCCAGTTCATACTTCGTATTTAGCTTAGGATTATGCTAGACTCTATCTCAAGGATTTAGTAAAGTTTTCATCGAGTTTCGTTGACTATCATTTCAGATAGAGGTACACAGACTGGTGGCCAGGAAAAATAGACCATTCGAACATTAGAGGATATGTTAAGGTCCTGTGTTATTGACTTTAAGGGTAGTTGGGATGTCCAATTACCTTTAATTGAGTTTGCCTACAACAACAGTTATCACTCTAGTATTCAGATGGACCTATTTGAAGCCCTCTATAGGAGGAGATGTAGGTCTCCTATTAGTTGGTTTGAAGTAGGTGAGGCTACTTTAATAGGACTAGATTTAATGTTAGAGGCAATGGAGAAAGTTCAGTCGATTCGTGAAGGGCTGAAGACAACCCAAAGTCATTAGAAATCTTATGCTGATGTGAGATAGGGAGACCTTCAGTTTAAGGCTAGCGATTTAGTTTATGTGCAAATTTCACCCATGAAAATGGAGAAGAGATTCAGCAAGAAGGGGAAACTCAGTCCCCTCTATGTTAGCCCATATAAATTTTAAGCCATTTTGGGAAGGTGGCTTATGAGTTAGAGTTTCCTGCAGAGTTGGCATTAGTGCATCTAGTGTTTTATGTCTCGTTGTTAAAGAAATGTATTGGTAACCCAGTCTTAGTCGGGCCTTTAGCGAGTGTGGAGGTGAAAGGTAGTCTCTTATTTGAAGAAATTCTAGTTGAGATCCTAGACCGATAAGTTCATAGGTTGAGGAATAAAAAAGTTCCCTTAGTTAAAGTTCTATGGTCAAATCAATCCATTGAGAAAGTAACTTAGGAAATAGAAGCAGATATGTGAGCCAAGTGTCCTCATCTATTATTGACGAACCCAGATCCAGTTAGAGGTAATGATTACTCATAAGTTGACTCTTTCATTTTCTGTTTCAGTTATATAGTCATTTTCCTGTCATAAGATGCATTCATGAAATTCGATTCAGTCCATGTATCATGACTCAAACTCAGTCATTTAACCATGTTTTGGATCATAAGCATTTAGTACACGATCTTGATTTCCCTAATACTCTCATCCTAACCAGTCACATTCGAGGATGAATGTTTCCAAGAGAGAGATATTATAGTAACCTGTGTCTGAAAGCTTCTGTGTAACATACGACTTAGTCCATTGAGTCATACATACTTCATATGAGTCGTATGTATTTGTTTGTATCCATGTCAGTGTGGGGTAATTTGAGTTCTATCCAAGGTACGAGTTGATGCTAGAAGTTGTTAATCATCATACGAGACGTATGAAGTAAAGTCATGAGTTCAAAAGTGTAGGCTCCCTAAGATTTTGTCCAAGGTACAAAATGGGGGTTACAAGTCATATGGAGATGTTACTAGCCATAGGTTTAGACTCGTATGTTGACCAGTGTTTACTCACTTGGGTCCTCTAAAGATTTTGCGTCAGGAGGCGTAGTCATACCTAACCATACGAGTTGTGAAGACTGACGACTGATTTGTATGAAGTTCAGTTAAGGGTCCTTTTGGTTGTTTCCCCTCTATTAGCTCCCAACTCACGACCTATATTCCCAAAGGAGCATTATTCTTCTCTCCATTTCAATCGATTTAACAACACTTTCCTTTTTTCCATCTTCAAGAACATCAAGATTAAAGTTTCTCTCACCAAGTCACCTTCCAAGTCCCAAAGTTCAAGCTCTCTTCACTAGTCAAGAAATTTTAGGTATATGGGATTTACGAACAAGGTTATTCTTTCATCCTTGTGCCAAAAAGCATGATTTTAAGAGTGAATTTACATGTTTTACATTAGGTTTCATCCCCAAATTCTCATTAATTGAAGCATAACATTATATTGAGATTTAAAAAGGCCGGAGAGAATAAGAGTTGAACCTATTTATGTTTTGAACTACAAGGTTGATATTTTGATTTGAATTTCAGTATCTTGATCTGGAATTATTGTAGAATTTCATAATCCATCACTGCTGGTGAGTTATGAACACCCGATACCTATGTGTTTACTTATCGTTTTAGACTTTTCAAATTACAAGTTAGTCAAACCATAATTTTATTATTATATTCAAGTTTAGGTTGAACCTTGTTAGTACAGTACCATGTTATGTTAAACCATGAATAACACTGGTGTCATTTAGTTGGAAGTAGGATTTAGCACCGATATGGAAGTGTGGGCTCAACATATCCTACATACCAAAAACTGCGTGCCCCCATAAGATTTAGGGACACACCAAAGAGTGTATCCCCTTGCCCAATATGGGCACAGTTTAGTGATCACTCCAGTTCAGGTTCTATTTTGATGGAAAGGATGGAACAACCCTCCTCAATATTGGTCAGACATTGGACTTCATGATAGCTCCCAGGGTTTATGTCGGTTACATGATAGCACCAGTAGTTTCAGCCAGTACTCATTCTATTTCAGTTCAGATTTGTTTGACCAAGCAACCAAATTTTAGCATTTATTCAACCATATTCAACCAGTTATACAGATTATTTTAGTTATTCAAATCATGTCAGTGTATAGGATACTTGATCTTGCAATTTCAATTTTATATGTTTTTGCATCCATGTTCAGACTTTTTATGTACTTCAGTAGTCCGTGCCTCACGTACCAGTACATTTGAAGTACTGACCGTATATTTTTCTCCGCACTATGTTGTCTAACAACATAGGTTTGGACGCTCAATTCCCCGGTCAACGTTAGACAGTTCAACATTTCCCAGTAGTAGTAGGGGAGAGTCCTCATCCATCGAGTACATGGCTTATTATTTCTGTTATTTTAGCATTTCTTCATGCTTAGTCATTTGGAGTTATATGGGGGATTGTCCCATCAGTTCCCTAAGATTTAGAGGCTTTTAGACAGCAGTCAATTAGTTTTTAGTATATTCAGTTGTTTCAGATATGTTGAATTATATTTCAGAATTATATCGTACTAGTATTTTATCAAATTATCTTCCGCACATGTTATCCCATTATTATTTTGTTCAGTGCTCACAATAGGTACTAGATCATGGGTTAGCTTGGCGTCACTTGTGGCCTTAAGCATCGTGTCATGACTAGGGGGTAGCCTCGGGTCATGAAAAAACTTAGTATCAAAGCCTAAGGTTTTAAAGATTCCTATGGTATCTGAAAGACCCATTGAGTAAAGTCTTGTGCGTGGGTGTAAAGCGAGCCACACTTATGGGCAAAAGGCTACAAGATATTTTAGAAAAGTTTCCCTTCTTTTAGTATGCATGTCGTGCGAAAGAGCATTAACTCAATTGAATGCCTTCTTTTCTACCTCTTTTCTAACTCGTCCTTCATTTTATTTGTAGATAATGCCTCCTTTAAGGAACAATGCAAGAAAAAATAGGGATCAGGCTACACCACCAGTTCAAGAAGATCCCCTGAACGACCATGTCTCTCACGCCAAGTTCAAGGCTGCTTTTACGACCTTATCCCATTCTGTAGCTTCTCAGAACAACAAGAAGGCTATTACTATAGCCAATCCAGTGGTGAATACAGCTACAGCCAAAATTTAGGACTTCAATCAGATGAATCCCTCATCATTTTCTGGATAAAATTTTGAGAAGGATCCGCAAGAGTTTTTGGATATTGTGCTAAAAGTGATGGATATCATGGGTGTCACTTCTAGTGAGAGTGCAGACTTAGCTATAAATCATATGCAGGGAGTAGCCCAAACTTGGTTCAAGAAGTGAAAGAAAGACAGAGGTATTGAGGCAAGGCCTATGGAGTGGGAAGAGTTTACCACGGCTTAGATAGGTTCTTTATACTGGAGTTGAGAGAAGCTAAGATTAAAGAATTTATAAATTTGAAGAAGGGTAGTATGAGTTTAAGGGAGTACTCTCTCAAGTTCACTTCATTGGCGAGGTATACTCCTACTATGGTGGCTGACTCTAGGTCCAGGATGAGTAAGTCTGTATCTGGTGTATCTGATAGTATGGTCTAGGAGTGTAGGACCAGCATATTGATTAAGGAGATTGACCTATCTAGATTTATAGTTTATGTTCAATATATTGAGGAGGAGAAACTTAAGGAGGAAGAAAGAGATAATAAGAAGGCAAAGATAGGTAGTTTTAACTTCTAACAAACAAAGTCAGAAGGTGGTAATAGTTCTCAGTTCTACCAAAAAATTTTAGCCCTAGCTCCATCTTCAGCCAGTGCTCCAGTGCCTAAGTTCAGGCAGGACAGTAGGGATAGAGCGCCAGGCTCTAAGCTCCAGATTAGTGTAAATAGTATTCGTACCAACCCGCTCTGTAGGAAGTATGGTAGGAACCATCAGGGTAAATTTCAGCCAGGCAGTAATGTACGCTTCAAGTATGGCAATCTAGGCCATAGGATCAAGGAGTATCTTATGGTAGCCCAGAAGGGAGGTGATTCTCACTAACAGGGCCAGTCTAATCGTAGGCTCTTTCGATACAAAACTTTTTTTATGCCTATTCAAGTAGCATAATAATATCTCATCATAGTTAATGTAAATTAAACGTGTAATTCTCTTAACTCCAAACCACAACCAACACAACTTTTTGTCTACCCAATCAAATAGTGCAACACTTTATAAATCTCCTTACTCATTCAATTTTCTACCCTCCAAAGTACTCCAGCAACAACCAGGCATCTAGGTGGTTTGTACAGGATTGGATAGGAGACAAGTAGTACTCTAGATCATGCAGAGATGGGATATAGCTCAAGTACCAGAAATGAAGACACTCCTGAGATCACACCCAATCCTTACGTTTATCGATCTGTTTAGCTACACACCATCCAATAACACACACTCAAAAATTAAATTCGATGTCTAAACATTACAATAAGTTAACATATATCATCACTAACAACCATACACGTAGCATATTTTTAGGACATTATTGGCTCGTCACAAGTAATTAAAACTATATAAAATACACATCATAATCCACTTCTTAATTCCTTACTGACTCCTATTCACTAAGTGTTTTGTCCCAACCTTTCCACGTTAAAAGATACCAAGTAGGACCAACTAGTCCTAATTATGACAATCTTGACACCAATTGGAATCAACTAGATGCCAATTGGACTCAACCCAGGGATATGACATTGATATAGCAGGAAAAGAAAGAAGAAAGTGAGATAGATTCCTAAATTCCTTGTAGTTTCCTAAAAATTTGGTGGGGACGTCAACACACTAATCTGCAAGACACTACTCAATATTTTCTCTTGCACTGGAAGACTAGTAACTTGCAGTCTGATACAATCTTCATCACGACCCAACCCTCTGAGTTGTATTAGAAACCTACCTATGCCTACCCTAGATAGGAGAACTGTGATAATTGCTGAAATCAACCAAATATGGAAGTTAAACAATAAATAGTTAATTAATTTAATATTCACTACTAAATGTCTAATCAAGTTAAAATACTATTACTCATTTAATTCTTCATAAACATGTTTCAATACATCGGGTATGAAAATTAAAAGTGGAAGATAACTACAAGTGACTCCCCATAACCTATCTTAAATCCGTACAAGATCAATATACAAGAAGTAGGGATATCCATGGCATAGCATCCATGCATAATAGAGAGGGCAAGAGTTGTTGCTGAATCTTCAGCATCGTAGCTATAGAAACTCAAACAAACCTACACCATAGTTATACCTTCGATTGGAAGCATATTAAGTGTAGCATCAGTAAAACCACATGTACTGGTAAACATCATCAGTCGACTAGGGTTAGAAATAAATAGCATCAGTAATAAATTGGGAGAAATCATAACATCAAGTAAAGTTTCAATTTTGAAACCCCAAACTATCTACTCTTATTATCCCTTCTTAATATCTTAATGACATACATTTAGCATCTCTGTGAGTGACCTGTCATTTAACATTTTTGTAACTCTTTGTCCTTTGACTTACATATTGTATATTGTTGTCCTTTGACAATATTTTGTATATCTTTGTCCTTTGATGATAATTTGTATATTTTTTGTCCTTTGACTATAATTTGCATACTATTGTCCTTAAGATATATTCAATCAAGTCCTCTCGGTGCTTCCAATTACAAGACTTTACCTTAGAATCATACTTCTAATCCGGTTTCACTCAAGGGACTCATTTACAGTCATAATCCTCTTTCATCATTGAATTTTGGCTACAAGTTGTATATCTTTGTTCTTTGACTACAATCTGTATACCCTTGTAATTAAGCTATAATCAATCAAGTCCTCCCGGTGCTTGCAATAACAAGACTTTACCTTAGAATCATATTTTTAATTTGGTTTACTCAAGGGACCTATTTACAGTCATAACCCTCTTCCATCATTCACTACAACAAGGAAACACATAAGAGAACATATATAAAATAATTTCATGTTCAATTATATAATGAATAAATGAATGAATGAAAGATGTCTGCATCATCTCTCCTTATCCTTTTCCATCTCATCATCATAACATATCGGCGTGGTACCCAACTTATTATCACACCATATCATATTGTACCAGTGTGGTACCCAACCTTTATCACACCATATCATATTATACTGATATGGTACCCGATCCATTATCTCAACACGTTAACACAATACATATAAATGTGTGTAAGAAACTAATAAATCCTAACTCATGCAAAAGACAATCACAAATGTCAGCCCACACTGCATCTTGGTTCAATTTAGTTTACCGTTACATCTACTATCTGATTCATTTATTTAGTGACCTTATCCCTTATGTAAAATTCAATAATCATGACTTACCGAGCACCCTAACAAGGCTGCTATCACCCAAGTTCACATTACTACATGTTTTACCTCTAATCTTACCCTAACCTTAAGATTCTATGTTACCTTTCAACTATGAAAAACGTTTATCATGGCAATATAACAAGCAATGCCAACACTTTAAACCCGTTAACCTCAATACCTTATTACTCACTATATCATCTTATAAACTCTGAAAAACATCAATCATGATCACTAAGACATTAGGTCTAAGCAAGTTTTTCCTAATGCAATTTGAATATTTAAGCATTCATATAATTTTGTTCGACTTTCCACCCTACTTGGCCATGAGTGATAATAAGCTATGCATCTTTGCCCCATATTCAATCTAATTTTTAACCCAAAAATATTAACCTGAGATGTAATAACTCAACATATTCATGTCTATCTGGATTCTAACATGTCCATCCATCCAACTCTTTTCTCGAATGCTTAATACATTATACTCCCAACTCTACTATTCATATTAAATATATCTAGGACAAGTAATCCTTAGCTCTTCTTAGACGAAGCATACTGCTATAGAGGGGTGAGTTCTCCTACATGTGTTAGGTGTATTGTCATGTCGGGTTCCTTCCAGGTATACCTTAAAATTATTTTCATGAAACTTCGCCTTTGAAATCTCTTGGTTGAAGAGTTAGGATTTTTCAGCGTATTTTTGGAGGAACGAGGCAACCTAAGAAAATAAAAGAAAGAGGGATTTCAAAAAATCCTCGAATGGTAGACTACTTGTTACCACTGCAGCAGTTAATTGATTACTACAGTGGTTACCTTCAGGCCTGCCCAATCTATATTTTGAGCCTCTTGGCCCAATTCTATTAGTCCCCTATCTCTTTTCCAATTTAATATTTTTAGGTCCATTTTGAGCCCTATTATTCATCCGTAAATTATTCTTTAAGTATTTTCACGTGTAACAATGATTTGATTCATTATGTGCCAGCATTGGCATGAGTATGAATGGCATTATAGTGTTAACATCAGGGACAAATTGTCAAATTACCCAACCACAATTACAAGGAAAAAGAAAAGATACATAACTCCTACCCAATTGTTGTACGTTTTTCGCTTGTAGCCAATTTGTTTGTAAATGGTCTATGTAAACATAAGATTGAAGTTAAATGATCATACTAACTTGATTTAACCTATTATTTTAAAGAATAAAATTTAAATATTAAACGAATTACACAATAAAATATTTTCATTGTAACAAAATAACGTATATTTCTTAAAATATTTCATACATGAATAGAGCACTTTTCTCTCTCTAGCATGGCAATTCTTCTTCTCAGCAATAACTGATATCATCAGAGCACTAAAATGGCTAGAAATCAAAAGTAGGAGCGAGAGGCCAACAAATCCATACAGAAATTGAGAGCAAGGTTATAGATAAAAGAGGGGTTCCTCAATCGCGTGATGCAAAACAAACCAGTAGTATAAACATTCTTCAAGGAATGATTCAGATCAACTTGCCACTGCCAATGCAATGAGTTACTGGTGAGAGCACACCACCTATGGGAATTGCATTGGTAAATATGCAGGTGGAAATCGAGGAAAAATCCTGGGCTAAAAAGGTAGAGAAGAAAACCCTTGTAATGGCGAAGACTTCCACATCAATGGACAGAAGAGGGAATTCATGGATTTCTATGGTGGAAAAAGGAGAATTAACTAAGGGCTTTAAGCTGGAACCAATTGAGTCAAAATTGTTTGTCAAAATTATCATGGATAATATACAGAAGGAGCTTACTTTTTAAAGTGCGGCGGTAATATAATATGTATTGGGTTCAAATCCTCTCTAAGCAGTAGTGGAGGGATTTTTCAATTGGATTTGGAAAATAATAGGAATTGATAAGGTTTCTCAGGTGACCAAGGGGGTGTTTTTGGTAAGGTTCCAATGCTAGAAGAATAAAGGGAAAGTAGTGGATTAGGGGGAAGGGAGTTTTTAGTAAGGTTCCAATGCCAGAAGAATAAAGGGAAAGCAGTGGATTGGGGAGAGGTACATACGTTTGATCGAAAGCCCATTGTTGTCAAATAGTGAAGACTATACTAAGGGTGGATAAGGACTGTATGGGAAAGGTACCAATATGGATTTGATTTCTTGGCCTAGACATCAAGTACAAAGATATACAGTTTGGTAAGGACTCCAATAAAGGCTAACAAAGCAATAATAATGAAGGAAAGAATGACATGCGCATATCTTTGTAGAAATGCCTTTGAATAAAGAGTATCCAATAGGAATCATGTTTGAAAATGAAATTAGAAAGTTAATGGATCAATAAATTGAGTATGAATAGAAATTGATATTTTATTACAAATGCAAAAACTTTGGACATGGCACAATAGAAGGTAGAAGAAATCAGCAAGGGAGACGAAAGGTGACTGTAGGGAATAGAAAACCCATACAAGAGGAGGTAAAGGAACAGCAATAGCCTGAGTAGGCACAAAATGTACATCAAGATAAGGAGAAAGGTGTAATAAACTTCAAGAAAATATCGTCTTATGGGAAGAGAATTAATATCACAAACGCTTCCTAACCAGAGTTAAGCAATACGTATAATGTATGAATCAAGAAGAAAACCAGCTTGAGTAATTGCCAGAATAAAAGGCAATTGAAAATCAGAGTGTAATTCCTGAGAAAAGAAGGGGTGGAGGTCAACCCACTCCTAACAGATAAACTCGAATTCAAGAATACCAGAGGATTAAATAGGACAATAAAGCAATTAGAGATGAATAGATTTATGCACTCTACTAATGTTGGACTATATGGTCTTTTGAAAACAAAGATTAAGAGCACAAAAGCCTCTCAGGTGTAATCTATGCAATGGGTGGTCGTGTACTACAAACTTGTCAAAATATCCTTGAGGGAGAATATGGTTGGTATGGAAGTCGGGTTGTTATGAGGTAAATATCAAGTATTACTCATCTCAAATAAAACACAGTGAAGTAACACATAAAAGGACTGGGAAGAGTTTCTGGTTGACTATGGTATATGGATATGATGACCCGAGATTAAAGAGGGAATTGTGAACTAATATCACATCTTTGAGAACTCAGATAAACAAACCATGGGCAGTGATAGGGGACTTTAACTGAGTCCTTAGTACCGGGGAGAAAATGGGATTTCAAGTGACTATGAAAGAAATTTAGGATTTTAGAAACTGTGTTGACACTTGTGACTTACATGACTTTAAATTGTCTGGTTTCTTCTATACTTGGACCAACAAACGTAGTAGTAACGATAGAGTACACAAAAAATTGATAGGGTGCTCATCAATAGTGCATGGATGACACTAATGCCAGCTGTAGAGGTGCACTATATAAACAAGGGGGAGTTCAATCATTTCCCAGTTGTTATACGATAAGAGGATGCTACTAGTTGGAGCAAGGGGCGATTTTGATACTTTAATATGTGGAGCTTGGTGTTAGATCTCTAATACAAGGTCAAGGCAAGTTGGCAACAACATAGTGGGGAAGGAAAATATTTCATATGATGGGGAAACTAAATAGGCTAAGGAAGGTGATTAAATAGTTGAATAAAAATTGATTTAGTGAATAAAACACAAAACAGAGATTGCTAAACAAAACTTGGATATATGGCAAACTAGAATTAGGTAGAGCCCTCGATTGGTGGAGTTATATGAGGAGGAATAGAAGTTGACTAATGAGTACTTAGAGTTGAATAAAGAAAAACTGCAGTTCTTAAAAAAAAGCAAAGTCCAGTTGATAATGGAGAGGGATCAGAACGCTAGTTACTATCATAGTTTTATGAAAACTAAAAGAAACACAAATAAAATTTTTAGAATCAAATACAAACAAGGGAAGCATCATTTAGATATGAAAAATATGAGTAGAGCTTCCATAGAATATTATATGGAACTTATTGGTTCTTATATCACTGATAGGTAGCATGTCAATAGATTTTTTATACAATAAGGGCCTCTAGTGAAAGAAGAATATAAGGATATGTTAGTTGCAGAAATCACTGATGATGAAATAAAGAAGATATTATGGTTAATTGATGGGAATAAATCCCTAGGGCCAAATGGATATGGGAGCAAATTCTTTAAGGACTGCTGGTGAATAGTAGAAGTAGACCTGATAGTAGGGGTGAAGGAATATTTTTAGAATAGGCAAATGTTGAGGGGTGTTAACAATATCAAACTTATTCCAAAAAGTCTACATGTTAAAACTGTAACAGGCCTCGGATACATAGCATGTTGCAAAACATTATATAAGGTCATTTTTA
Organism: Capsicum annuum; assembly: GCF_002878395.1. Taxonomy (NCBI): domain Eukaryota; kingdom Viridiplantae; phylum Streptophyta; class Magnoliopsida; order Solanales; family Solanaceae; genus Capsicum; species Capsicum annuum. Next base: position 77,294,243 of record NC_061119.1, on the reverse strand, counting down.
AGGTGATCCACAATAGGTTGAAAATGGTCTTACCAGGTATTATTGCAGACAATCAAAGTACTTTTGTGGCTGGTAGATAAATTGTGCAAAATATCCGCATCTGCTGGACTTGGTAAGACAATACAATAGAAAGAATGCTACTAATAGTTACCTTCTGGAGATAGACCTTAGAAAGGCATATGATATTGTAGAGTGGGGATTTGTGGAAGAGATGTTGTATGGGCTTTACTTTCCTTATAAATTCACTAGATGGATCATGGGATGCATTACATCTACTCAGTTTGTAATAGCAATAAATGGTGATGTACATGAAAACATTCAAGGGAAGAGAGGATTGAGACTGGGGATCCCATGTTTCCACTGATTTTTGTGATATGCATGGAATATTTTTCTAGGATAATGCAATGGGTGGCACAATAGTAAGAATTTCAGTTTCACAATAAGTGTAAGTAGCCAAAGCTCGATCATCTATGCTTTGCAGGTGACATGCTCATTTTTTTGCAAAAGAGAGTTTGAGTTAGTTAAGCACATTCTTAGGGGGCTACTCACTTTCTCACTAGCATCAGGTCTTACCACAAATGTAGGCCTTACCAAGGTCAGATGAATTCCAAACATCAAACAAGATAGCATGCAACAACATAATAAAATTCAAAACATATCTACAACCGACGACCGGTGACCGACCGACCACACCGCCCAATATCCACAGTAATCTAAACAAAGCCATCTAAACTAAGAACCAAAACTGAATATCAATGAAGTATTGGGACATGCCCCCAACTATAGCCAAAAACAAGTCTAAACAGTCTGAGACATAAGAGACCAAAACATAAAATGTATACTTTCGATGTATGGAAGCTCCCCGCTTTGATGTCAACTCACAAGCTGATCCAAATCCTATTTAACGAGCAGGAAAAGTAAAAGTACAACCAATTCCTACATCACGTGGAGATACAGAGTCTGAAGATGGTTAGCAATTGGAGTGCTAGCATGAAACTTAGGGATAAAGTTAACATAATGACATGGTTAATAGTTTTAAAATCATTCAAAACTGATGCACATAATCAAATGCATATATATATATTACATATCGAGATAAGGAACAAAGCTTAACATGTGCTTTAAAACTTTAGCCTAGATTGTGTAGCTCAACCGTCATAACATATACCCACGGGCTATGTGGGCCCCAGTTCTCACCCCTTGGTCGGGCCCCAGTGCGTGTAGCCTCATGAACTAGATAATAATATCATATATATGCACGGGGGACTCGAACCTCCCAATCATATACTAAGGTGACTTAAGCACCCGATCATGTGATAATCTACAGGGGACTCGAACCTTCCTAATCATGTAATAATAATGAGAGGACTTGAACCTCCCTAGTCAATTTAAACCCCATATCAGCAAATACGATTTCTAGTATCGATCACTTAGACCTCCATTTTCACGACTCAGTAACACAACCCCCATTAAAGCCCAATTAAAACATTTATCATATAATCTCATTAATTGAACAACAATACACATTTAGGCATACATTGTCGGTATCGTCATACCAATTACACTTTCAAGGTAACAACAACATGCCAAAACAATTACATCACTTGGGGAAATTCACAACCCCTTTGGTTCGTTTTACAAATTCTCATATTTCTTATAATTAACAACCAATTTCACATTGTGGGGTTGGGGTCATAACCACTTCAAAAGTCACAAATTTGGGAAAATCACAATTCCCTAGTTCATTCACCATACCCATGCACCCACAAGTTCAGAACCATAATTAAAGCACGAAAAATCATTAGACCATAAGAATTTTACCTTCTTCTAAGTCAACTTAGTCAATGGGGAAGTGATAGAAGATAAACACTAAATAAACCTTCTATAGTAGCTGGCTAAACCCAAGAAGCTCTGAATATTGGATGGAGTCATGGGTCTAGGCCACTTATTAACCACAACAACCTTTTATGGATCCACCATGATCCCTTTACTAGAAATAACATGACCCAAATAAGTCAAAACATTCAACCAAAATTCACACTTAGAAAACTTTGCATAAAAACGTCGATCCTTTAAGGTATGCAACACAAGGCAGAGTTGATCGGCATGATCCGCCTCACTCTTAGAATACACCAAAATATCATTAATAAAGAAAATGACAAACAAGTCCAAGAACTGGCAGAAAACCTGATTCGTAAGATCCATAAATACGACTGGGGTATTGGTCAAACCAAAGAACATCACCAAAAACTTAAAATGACCGTACCGAGCTCAAAAAATAGTCTTAAGGATATCCACCTCCTTAATCTTCAACTGATGGTACCCAGATCGAAGATCAATCTTGGAAAAGAGCTTAGCACCCTAAAGTTGATCAAAGAGATCATCAATCCTCGGAAGTAGATATTTATTCTTCATGATTATTTTATTTAATTGGCGGTAATTAATACACATTCGAAAGAAACCATCCTTCTTACTCACGAATATCATGGGAGCACTCCACAGAGACACACTAGGGCAGAAAAAAGCCTTCTCAAAAAGATCTTTCAACTGCTCCTTAAATTCCTTCAACTTAATCAGAGTCATCCTATAAGGAGGGATAGAGATAGGATGAGTGTCCAAAATAAGATCAATCCTAAAATTGATATCCCTATCGGAAGGTACCCTAGGAAGATCATCAAGGAACATCTCAAAAAATTCACAGACCACAGGAACAGTCTACAAAAAAGGACCTTCGGATGTAGAATCCTTAACCAATTTCTGAGCTTTAAGATACGAAAAGAACCTTCCCTTAGGCACTAGGGAACTACCTTCCCATTCGATTACTGGATTATTTAGAAAATAGATGGGTCCGACAATCAAGATATGCAAAGCATGAATACAACCAATCCATCCTTAAAATCATATCAAAGTCCAACATGTTTAAATCTATTAGATCCACCAAGGTATCCCTACCATGAACTGATATCACGCAGCCCCTATAGACTCTTTTAGCCATAATAGAGTCACCCATCGGTGTGAACATTGAAAAGGGGTCTAAAATACACTCGGGATCAAAACTAAAATGGATTGCCATATAAGGGGTCACATAAAAGAGAGTAGACCCGAGATCATGCAGATAATATACATCATGAGAAAAGAGTTTAAGCATACCAGTAACAATATTGGGGGACTCCTTAGAATCCTGGTGAGTAGTAAGAGCATAAAAATGGTTCTGACCAGTGTCGTAGCCAGATGTAAAAGTAGCACCCTTTGGTGCAAAAGCAGATGAAGTGGCAACAGGAGTCTTATTCACCTAGGAAGCAACCTTAGATAGACAATCCCTCTGTAGATGACCAGTTTGGCCATATGTAAAGAACTTATTCCTCTCTTCTTTGCAAAAAGCATGATATACCTGACCACAAAATCTACAAGGAGGATATGATGGAGCTAATTGAGCCCCACTAGCCTGTGACTGGGCTCCTGGTACTCTAAACCCACCATCATACTGAGAATGATGGTCACCAACAGCTTTGGATAAGGAGCATTAGCCGTAGAGTAGGAACCAGAATTGCCCTACTTTTTATCATAACAGTTTTCACCATCTCCACCACTCTACTACTGACCTTCACTCTGATACAAATAGCAAAACTTCTTACTCTAACTTTCACTTATCTCTTCTTGCTTCTTCTTTTCTTCCTCCACTTATTGCATACACCACAAGTCTAGAGATATACATATCCTTACTCAACAAGGCAGTGTTGCTCTCCAAGATCAAATCATGGACAACCCCAAAGCAAACTTTATTATTTTAGCCCTCGTGCTAGACACCAATTCAGGAGCATAATGCAACAACTGATGAAAATTCAAGGCATACTTCTTTACAAACATCTTGTCTTACTTTAGATTCATAAGTTCCTTTGTTTTCACCTCCCTCAACTCCTGAGTAAAAAAGAGGTCAAGAAAAACACTAGAAAAATCATCCCATAAAAGCAGACTCAGCATTATCACCCTTAGACTGGTCCCACTCCTTATACCATAGGTATGCTACATCCTTTAACTAATAAGCAGCAATCTCAACACCCTCCACATCATTAGCATGCATCATAAAAAAGATCTTTTCCATCTCATCAAAAAAGTTTTAAGGATATTCCTCAACTTTAGAATCGGTGAAAATAAGAGGACTTAGCCTCATAAATTGGTCAACCCTAGTGGCCTCAGATGATGGAGAAATAGAAGTAACACGCTCATTTTGGGAGGCCACCAACTGGGTAAGCAAATAAATTGACTAGAGAAACTCAGCATTAGACACATCAGCTTGAGGTGCCTAAGAAGGGATAGGGGGAACCGGTGGAGCTCCCTAGGGCAATCAAAAGCAGCGACCCTTGATCGAGCCTCCATATTATCCTCAGATGGAATAGAAGAATTGTCATAGGCATCAAATCTTTTGGGAGGCATGATCTGAAAATCGAGCACACAAGAATTTGAAGATATTCAATACCTTAGACTCTATAGCTTGAAATATAATAACAAGAAAAGGAAACATTCTTAAATGCCTCGTAGCCTCTTGCTGATATGTGTGGCGCGTTACATACCTATAAATGAGACTCTACTTGACACAGCTTTGTTGGATACCTAATGACACCAGATCGGTCTCTGATACCATCTTTATCACGACTTAAACCAGGGTCTGGCCATGAGGAGTATCTCACGTCCCATATGGATCGGAGATCACCCTTAGTACCTAACCATACCAAACACATCATCCCCCAGGATTGCATCAACTCCAAACATATAAAAAAAAGCATGCAACAACTTAAGAAAATTAAAAACATATCTATAACCGACGTCCGATGACCGGCCAAACAACAGACCAACATTGCCTAATATCTACAATAATCCAAACAACCCTTCTAAAAAAAGAACCAAAACTGAATATCAATGAAGGGTCGGGACATATCACCGACTATAGCAAAAAACAAGCCTAAACAGTCTGAGATATAAGAGACCAAAATATGAAATATAGACTTTTGATGTATGAAAGCTTACCACTTCAATGTCAACTCATGAACTGATCCTAAAACCTAATCACTGAGTAGGAGGAGTAAAAGTATAACCAATTCCTACATTGCGTGGGGATATAACGTACAAAAACAGTTAGCGATTGAAGCGCTAGCATGAAACTCAGGGATAAGGTTAACATAATGATATGATCAAGAGCTCAAATTCATTCAAAACCAATGCACATAATCAAAAGCATATATATATATATATATATATGTGTGTGTGTGTATATATATTCATATATATTACACGTCAGGATAGAGAACAAGGCCTAATATGTGCTTTAAAACTTTAGCCTGGATTATTTAGCTCAACCGTTATAATATATACTCACAGGCTAGTGGACCCCAGATCTCACCCTCCAAGTGGGCCCTGAGTGTGTGTAGTCGTACGAACTAGAGAATAATCTCATATATATGCACGGGGGACTCAAATATCTCAATCATATACTAAGGTGACTTAAGCACCCGATCATGTGATGATTTACAGAGGACTCAAACCTCTCTAATCATGTAATAATAATGAGGGAGACTTAAACCTCCCTGGTCATTTTGACCCCCGCATTGGCAAATGCAATTTCCAGTATTGGTCACTCAGACTCCCACTTTCATGACGTAGCTACACAACCCCTATTAAAGCCTAATTACAATATTTATCACACAATATCATTCATTGAACCATAATACACATTTAGGCATACATTGTTGGTATCGTCATACCAACTACACATGTAAGGTAACAACAATATGCCAAAATAATTACATCGTTTGGGAAATTTTAACCCTCTTGGTTCATTTTACAAATTCTCATATTTCTCATAATTAACAACCAATTTCACATTATGGGGTTGGGGTCATAACAACTTCAAAATTCACAAGTTTGGGAAGCTCACAATTCCCTAGTTCATTCACTATACCCATGCACCCACAAGTTTAAAACCATAATTAAAGTATGAAAAATCATATGTAACCTATGGGAAAATATTGTTCAACAATAAACACTCAAAACCCTCAATCCTCGTTATAAAACCAACATGAATATCTCATGAACAATACTTTAAAACATGTGCTTTTAACAAATTAATAATAAGGGAAGAGTATCATGCCTTAAATACAAAGAAATTTGGAGAGAAATCGACCTTTGAGACCTTAGATGACCAACTTGATAAAACCCTAGCTTGACTTGCTTGAGGGAGTTTATAGAGGCTTTTTAGAGAGTTTGAGAAGTTATTTAGATTTGTTTCTGAGTGCTAATAACACCCTAAAAGGGTTATAAGATGTGGGTTTCAAATTGGGTAAGAGGTAAAATGTCTAGAATGCCCTTAACTTAAAAGCTTAAAAAGTGCCACCATTGATTATAGGTTAACTATTAACTCATAGGCAATACTTATGACTCGTCACCATGAGTCGTAACCAAGACAGTTTCTAGGACCCCCACACACTTTTGACTCTACAAATCAACTAGTACCACTCATAATGAGACCCTACGACCCATAGGGTCCAGTCATAGTCAACACAAAACCCAATTGGGTAAACACTGGACATCCTACAATTCATACCCAATGACTCGTAACAAGTCCTTATGGCTCATAGTGAGCCACTTATACTTAAGAGTAGAACTTAGCCACTTAATTTCTTATTTAGTTACGATTGGGTATATAGGACCCATCAAGACACATTACAACTCGTTAGATGAGTTGTTGTCAGGGCTGAAAGGTCAAAACTCAAAAATAATTTTGAACACCAAACACCGAGGGCATGGTATCCTTGTAGGAGATGTGATACTTTTCTTTTGATTTTATGGTGATTAATTCATCTTCCTGATATTCAAGGAGCTAGTAAGATCAATGATTTATACTATTCCCAAGTTTAACGTTGGCCACCTTGTGAGTGGATGCTTGTTTTCTTTTGCAAAATATTCCTGGATATCTTAGATTGATTCTATAGGAATCCTAAAATCTCTTTTAATATTTTGTATCTTTGTTGTATCCTGTAAGAGATTGGGTTATTAGTTTGTCTTTATTAAAACATGTAGTGAGAATGTGGGGCTACCAATCTCCCCTTTTTGATAATAACGAATAATAAACATTATTTGACTTCCCTATTTAGTTGTAGTTTACTTGTTCCCCCTTTCTTGTTGACCCTTTTGATTTGGAGCATTAGTTGGCTCTTATCTTTTATAGTCGACTTGCTCTCCTATCTTGAAGGCACCTCTAATGTTTCTACTTTCTCCCCCTTTTGGCATAATAAAGAAAAAAGAACACATACAGGCAAATAGAACCAAATAGACACATAGCAGATAAGAAGGCAAGTTGATTAATAAAACAAAAAAAATATATGGCAAACAGTGTGAAATATCATATTACAACCCAAAAAAGAGACCCTTTGGAATAGCATTTATCAGTTTACTATTTGGCAAGAAAGTATATGAGGGTATTATGCATGTTGTGACAGAATCATTCATCAGATTTCTTGATATTTTTAGAGATGGAGGAATAAAATCTCTGAATAGATATACCAAGGTCATTATTTGAGGAGTTGACTTCAGTCTTGAGGGATTCCACGCATTTAAACACCTTGGTGAACAGTTTGATGATGTCGCCCACAACTACACTCTAATTAAAAGTATAATGTGGTCGATTTCAAATATAATAACCCAACTAGGGTTGGGGTCAATCTCACAGGGAAAACATGAATAGGTTTTTGCCTTGATGTAATCCACGAGTAGTATAGAAAAGTAGATGGGGGGATTTTGTTATCAATCGCAAATAGCAACCAAATCTTAACTGTTTTTGAGTTGTAATCAATATGACATGAACACTAGGTTTGTGTTCCCCTTGCTTCTCAACTCTATCAATTTCTCATGATCAACCCAACTATTCTATTGCTCTGCATGCAAAGTCGACGAGATAAGTCTCATCAACTGCCAGGTAAGCTTGAAGATAAATTTTATCCTTTATTGGGTAAGTCTCAGGGTATTGCCTTATTTCCCCTTTCTAAGGCCTCAGTTCACTCGTTAGGGTAGGATCAAGTGATTAGATGAGATGCAGTGACAAAAAGGTAGAGGTAGAAGTCCCAAATCACTGTCTTAACTTTTTTTCCCAACCATAAACTTTTTTATGAAGATAAGTGTGGATACAGGCTATCTCAAGGTACGGCCAATACTTGAGATTAATTATTGCGAAGAAGATTAAGATGAATGCAGAAACCTTAGAATAATTGAGGCTCATACTTCCTATATGTAGCTAATCCGCCAGGGTTCCTAAACCCTAGCTAAGGATATTAGCCGCTCATGTTTGTGCAAGAAACCATGATTATCGATGAAGAATGCATAAAATCAAATACACAAGAATAAGATGAATAAACTCCAAAGTCTTTAATTGAATAAATCCTAAATTCTCAAGAACAATTATAAAATAATGCAATAGTATGTAAAAGTACCTAAGAATGTGTAATAGAACGTAAGCTAATAAAAGGTAAACCCTAGGGTATTTATAGTATCTCAAAAATAACCAAAAATCCTAATAAAAATGGGAAAGGTAAAGTAATATCGGTAGTCGGTATGACTCAATCTCTGCCCTCTTATATTGATTCCAGTGTCTGGTCTTCCCAAGCCTTCAACTTTCTATTCAGCATATGACTTATTCATATGAGTTGTAACCGAGTGTACAACTCATGTCCTTCACTCATATCCATCTGGGACTTTAGTCTTTCCAAGTCTTGAACACTGGTTTGTATATGATATCTCTATACGAGTCGTACTCAGCATTCCAACTCGTATCCTTTTTACACTTCAACTCCTGGATGGCAGCTTAGATTCTGTTATGCTTACGACTATCTTGTACTACTCGTATCCTAACTTATGACCAGTATCTTTTAGTCGTATCTTCCTCACACTTAGATACTCAGGTTAGCTCTTGGTTCTGTTACTTATAAGATTTAACATATAAATTATATCGGATGGTTACGACTCAAGAACTAACTCGTATGCTGATCAGAGTTGGTTTTTTTAGGTATTTTTTTCTCTTTTCATTCAAATACTATTGTAAACCTATTTTACCTGCAATTCACACCAAAGTGCATCATATCAAATAAAATATCCTAAGTTCACGTAGAAATTTGTGGTTTTAAGCATCAAAAGTGTCATATTTCCATGCCACATCAACACCCTCAGCTTAGACATTTGCATGTCCTCAGGCAAACAAAACCAAAGAAAATTTTCTAGTATGGAGGCGATGCTTAAATAGGAAGATCTCAAGCAACTCATGGTAGTGGTTTTAAATTAAATTTCAATCTTGTTGTTCCCCTCCTAATTTTAAATTTCAAAACTCAGTTATGTATAGAAATTTAGTTGTAAGACCCCGTAAAAGTCTAAGTCAAATTAAGCTCCTTAAAGCTCTATAAAAGATCCAAGACTTAGAAAATTTTGGCCAAGTGTTAAGGAATTAGTTTCATTTTAAGCTTTAGAACTTTAAGGATTTATTTCATGACCTTCCCGACCTTCGTTTGTTGATTTTCAAGTTGATTCATGATGGGGCAAGTCAATAGTACATCTCAGGTGAGTTTCGGGATTTTTTAAATAGCGTAAGGGCAAGTTTGGTCGCCCTAAACAGTGAAGTCTCGCGATAGCCCCACTTCACGAGGTCCAGTCCCATTTCTAGATGTCGCGTTGTGAGGGCCAGCTCATGTTTCTGTGGGTCGCATCGCGAGGCCAATCCCATTTTACAGAAATTTTACTACGGGTTTTGGGGGTAAAGGGGTCATTTCTCCCACCCTATTCATCCCTAAAACACGAAATTAATCCCTAAATAACCTAAATATTTCATTATTCACTCAAGTTTCCCCAAATTTCTTCATTCTCACTCAAAAGCCAGAAACCCTAATTTCAAAATTTTAGAACAAGGCTCAAGGATTCCCTCAAGAACCCTTAAGGATTTACATTCTAAGGTATGTAAAGTGTTGATTCACAAGTTCCTTTCACCCATGAAGCTCAAGAAACCCTTTCAAAAATATAAATTTTGAATTTCATGTTATGAATTGAATCACATGTTTATATGTATTCCTATTCATATGTAAGCTAATGACATGCAAATACTTCATGAAAATTCCTAACAGTTGTACTATGAATTGTTGACTATGGTCATGTGATCAAGAAATGTCATGTCTTGTCAGTTTTATGCTATCGAGACTTGGGGGTACTTGTACACAATAATTTAGCAGTGTGCCTTGAGCCAGTGTCAGTTTTTAAGATTCTCTCAGTCAAGCCATGATCAATAGAATTCAGTCAGTCACATGACTTAGAAAAACTTAGTAAATTTAGTACCAATCCAGTCATACTCAGTAATCTTAGTGAACTCCGTTAGTTAACAGAACTCAATAGTATTCCGTCAGTCAATGAAATTTAGTGAACTCAGTCTAGTTCAGCTCAGTATAATCAGTTCTGTGTCTATTCAGTTGGGAGTAGGATTCAGCACTAAGTGAACCCAAGGATGGTAACTCACCTGTCAGCAGAGGGTGTGAGTCTTAGAAGCAGTCCTTGCATTCCAGAACTATGTAGCCAGCGTAGGTTAAGACATTAAAAACCTGTTAGATGAGGGTTGATGAGGTGGATTAACCTATCAAATAAGGGTCTCACTATTCTCCTTCGAGTACCTGCCAGATGAGGGTCACTCAAAGTTTGTCCTTACTAGTGGCGCGGTATTGACACCCTTCTAATTGGGGTTACAGATTGGACCCCAACTTAGCTATATTGCTTTATTCAGGGCATGTTGGTTAGATGACTACCTCCCACAGTCTCAGTCTCAGTCTTTAGAATAGAACTCAGATAGTTCTACAGATTTCAGGACTGTCAGATACAGTCACTCAGCTCAGTATGGAACTCAGCTAGTTCTATCAGAATCAAGATTGTTAGATACAGCCACTCAATAAATAGCATATTAGTTATCAGTATGCACGTTATCAGTATATTTAGTATTTAGAATCCTCACAATCTTAGTTACAGTTATGTATTCATGCATGTATTCTCACGCAGTCATATTCATGTTATTAGACAGTTATAGTTCATGTATATGAACTCCATGCATTCAGCCTTACCTCACTTTGCGTACCAGTACATTCACATATACTGATGCATACTTTTGTTTTATGCTATGGTGTTTTATACCATAGGTTCGAATGCTCACGTTCCCGACCGTGCATAGGCAACTTCAGGTTTTAGTTAGCAAAAGTAGACTAGCAGTGAGTCCTAATCATGAGAGGATACTTTATTATTTAAGTATTTCAGTACTTAGTTTATTTCAGCAGTTGGAGTTAGTTGGGGACATATCCCATCAACTCCTTATTTAGACAGTTTAGAGGCTTTCAGACTAGATATTCAGACTTTAGTATGTTTAGTATTTATATTTTAGTTTTTTTTTGTGTTGTTATACCACATACTTCAGTATTACTTTAGGTATTTGAACCTTATGGCAGTTCAGCCCATTATTCCACATATGATTATAGTGTTAATGTACAGATATTACAGCAGGTACCAGTCATGGGTTAGCTTGTGGTCCTTTGGGATTATGAGCACCGTGTAGCATTTGAGATTCAGAATTTATGGCGTTACAAACTTGGTATCAAAGCCTAAGTTTCAATAGAGTCCTAGAAAGTCTAAAAGCTGCATCTAATGGAGTCTTATGCATGGGTGTGTTGTGCGCCATATTTATGTACAGGAGGCTATAAGATGCCTTAGGAACAGTTTCCCTTCTTTTAGTATTCATATCGTGCCAATGAGCATGAGCTCAAACTTAAATCTTAGTCTAATCTTTTTCTCCCTTTTAATTTATAGAACATTTTTTCTAAAAGAAGAAACAAAAATCAGTCAGCCCCTCAGCCCGTCCAAGAAGATCCCATGGAGGAACATGCTTCTCATGCAGAGTTCAGAGCTGCATTCACCACTCTAGCTAATTTAGTTTCTACTCAGAATAAGCATCCAGTTGCTATTTTAGCCAACCCAGTGGCCAACACTACTGCAGCTAGGATTTGGGACTTCACCTGGATGAATCCTCCATCTTTTTTTGGGTCTAAGTCAGATGAGTACCCTCGGGAATTTCTTGATCAAGTCCAGAAGGTTATAGATATCATGAGGGTTACCGCTAGTGAGAGTGTTGATCTAGCTTTATATTAGTTGTAGGATGTGGCTCACACATGGTTTAAGCAGTGAAAAGCAGAAAGGGCTATAGATGTAGGGCCTATTGAGTGAGAGGAGTTTGCCACTGCCTTCTTAGATAGATTCTTTTCCCTAGAGTTGAGATAAGCTAAGGTGTTAGAGTTTATCAACCACAGGAAGGGCAACATAACAGTAAAACAGTATTCTCTTAAGTTTACTCAATTATCTAGATATGATCTTCATGTGGTTGTAGATAGCAGGGCTAAGATAAGTAAGTTTGTTTCTGGGGTAAATAATAGTGTGGTCAAGGAGTGTAGGACTTCCATGTTAATTAGTGGGATGGACATAGCCAGGCTTATGATACATGCTCAACAGATAGAGGAGTAGAAGATTAAGGAGAGGGAAAAGTAGAATAAAAGAGCCAGAACGGGTAGCTTCAATTTTCATCAACCTAAGTCAGATAATGGCAACCATTCTCAGCTCCACCCAAAATTATCTATTCCAACTCCTTCTTCAGCCAGTGCTCCAGTTCCTAAGTTCAGGAATGGTAACTAAGATAGGGCGCCAGGCTCTAAATCTCAGGGCAGTGTTAGCAGTGCCCGAACTAATCCTCTTTGTCAGACTTGTGGTAAGAACCAAAAGGGTATTTGTAGAGTTGGCAGAGATGTATATTTTGGATGTGGTAAGATAGGCCACAGAGTCAGATATTGTCCTCGGGTATTCAGGGTCAGCAAAACCGTTCCTCAGCTCAGTTCGATCGCCCAAATTAGTAGGGTGCCACTTCCAGTGCAATCAGTGGGCAGCGCCCAAACAAACTCTACGTTCTTCAGTCCTGACAGGATTAGGAAAATTCTCCTGACTTAGTCACTGGTACGTTATAGATCTTTCATGTACATGTTTATGCTTTTCTAGATCTTGGAGCTTCTTTGTCTTTTGTTACTCCTTATATAGCAGTTGAGTTTGGAGTCAGTCTCGAAATTCTAGTAAAGCCTTTCTCAGTCTCTACCCCAGTGGGTAAAACCATCATAGCCCGATGGGTATACAAGAACTGTCCGGTTATGATATCTTAAAAAGTCACTTTAGTAGACTTAGTCAAATTAGAGATGATTGATTTTGATGTCATTCTCAACATGGATTGGCTTCATTCCTACTATGCCACAGTCGACTACAGAAATAGAGTGGTCCAATTTTAGTTTTTGAATAAACCCGTCCTAGAGTGGAAGGGTAGTACTTCAATATTCAGGGGTTAGCTTGTTTCTTACCTACAGGCTAGGAAAATGATATCCAAGGGATGTGTCTATCATCTTATTTGAGTTAAGGACACTAGTTCCAAAAATCCCGATCTTGAATTAGTCCCAGTGGTGAGCGAATATTCAGATGTCTTTCCCAAAGATCTTCCAGGAATTTCTTTCAAAAGGAAATAGACTTTGGAATTGACCTTCATCCAGAAACTCAGCCTATATCTATTCCGCCATACAGAATGGCACCAGCAGAACTTAGAGAATTGAAAGAACAGTTAAAGTATCTCTTAGACAAGGGATTCATCAGACCCAGTGTGTCCTCATGGGATACACTAGTCTTATTCGTGCACAAGAAAGACGGTTCTCTCAGAATGTGTATAGATTATCGTCAGCTCAACAAAGTTACGGTCAAGAACAAGTATCCACTTCCCTGAATTAATGACTTGTTTGACCAACTTTAAGGTGCCAATTACTTCTCCAAGATAGACCTCAAATCAAGCTATCATCAGATCAAAGTCAGAGGATATGACATTCTGAAAATAGCTTTCCGAACTCGGTATGGTCACTTCAAATTCTTAGTTATGTCCTTTGGTCTTACAAATGCCCCAGCCACTTTTATGGACTTGATGAACTGTGTGTTCAAGCAGTACTTGGATATATTCATCATAGTTTTCGTAGATGACATTCTTTTCTATTTCTGCAGAGAGCGTGATCATGCAGACTATCTCAGAATCGTATTGTAGACTTTTAAAAATCATCAATTATTCACCAAATTCAGTAAGTGTGAATTTTGGCTAAGGTCAGTAGCATTCCTTGGTCATATCATTTCCACTGATGGCATTAGTGTTGATCCTCAAAAGACCAAAGCAGTAAGAAACTAGCCTCACCATGTCTCTCTATCAGATATTAGGAGTTTCTTGGGTCTGGCTAGCTATTACAGATGGTTTGTTAGGGATTTTTATCTATTGCATCCCCTATGTCCAGACTAACTCAGAAAAAAGTCAAGTTTCAGTGGTCAGATCCTTGTGAGAAGAGTTTTTAGGAGTTGAAGACTCGACTCGCCTCATCTCTAGTTTTGGCTCTTCCAGATGATTCAGATGGGTTCGTAGTGTACTGTGATACGCCCAGAGTGGGTTTGGGTTATTTCCTCATGCAGCATGGTAAGGTCATAGCCTACGTCTCCAGACAGCTTAAACCCCGTGAGAAGAATTATCCAAATCATGATCTTGAGTTAGCAGTCGTAGTTTTTGCCTTAAAGATTTGGAGGCATTACTTGAATGGGGTGTATGTAGATGTTTTCACAGATCAAAAAAGCCTTCAGTACGTATTCTCTTAGAAAGATCTTAACCTCCGTCAATGAAAATGGTTAGATCTTTTGAAAGACTACAACATGAGTGTCATTTACCATTCGGGCAAGGCTAATGTAGTGGTCGATGCTCTCAGTAGATTGTCTGTGGGAAATGTTGCTCATGTTGAGGACAGTAAAAACAAATTAGCTCAGGAAGTCCATCATCTTACCCGAATAGGTGTCCGCTTAGTCAATTTAGCAGAAGGTAGTATATAGGTTCAGAACAGTTTAAAATTATCTCTAGTTTTTGAAGTTAAGGAAAAGCAAGATAGAGATCTCAGTCTAGTCAAGTTGAAAAAATCAGTTAAGGATCAGAAGGTTAAGGTTTTCTCCCAAGGGGAGATAGTGTATTGTGTTGTCTGGTCATCTATGTGTGCCAGGTGTTGACGACTTAAGGCAGCGAATTCTTGTAGAAGCGCATGGTGCGCGTTACTCAATTCATCCAGCGGCCCCTAAGATGTACCACGATTTATGGGAGATCTATTGGTGGAGCGGGATGAAAAGAGATATTGCAGAGTTTTTGGCTAAGTTCTCTACATATCATCAGGTTAAGGTTTAGCATCAGAAGCCTAGTGGGTCCATGGATTTTAATATTCTCATTTGGAAGTGGGAAGAAGTGAACATGGACTTTGTGATAGGTTTACCTCATACTTATCATCAGCATGATTTAGTTTGGGTCATAGTAGATAGGATGACCAAATCAGCTTATTTTCTTTCAGTCCATACCTCTTATTCAGCCGAGTATTATGCCAAACTCTATATTAGAGAGTTGGTCAGATTGCACGGTGCTCTATTATCCATTGTCTCAGATAGAGGCACCCAATTTACCTCTCACTTTTGGAAAGCGTTCCAAAAGGTTCTTGGTACCCGAGTTCATCTCAGTACAGTCTTTCATCCTCATACAGATGGTCAAGCAGAAAAGACCATTCAGACCTTGGAAGTTATGCTAAGGGCATGCGCAATTGATTTCAAAGGAAGTTGGAATGACCACTTGCCTTTGATTGAGTTTGCATACAACAACAGCTATCATTCTAATATTCAGATAGCTCCATTCGAAGCTCTCTATGGTAGGAGATACAGATCTCCAATCCGTTGGTTCAAAATCGGTGAGACCACTGTGATAAAGCCTAACTTGGTATTCAACACCTTAGAGAAAGTTTAGTTGATCTGAGAACGGCTTAAGACGTCTCAAAGTTGATAGAAATCATACACAGATGTGCGCAGAAAGAATCTTGAGTTCGAGATTGGTTATCATGTGTACTTAAAAATCTCTTCCATGAAGGGAGTAAAGAGATTCAGCAAGAAGGGAAAGTTCAGTCCCCGATATATCGCTCCCGTCAAAATTCTCAATCACTTTGGTAAAGTAGCCTATGAGCTCGATTTGCCTTCAGATCTAGCTTCAATGCATCCAGTCTTTTATGTCTCCTTGCTTAAGAAGTGCATAGGGGACCCAGCAGTTGTAGTCCCTATAGAGTTCATAGAAATTCAGAACAGCCCCTCTTCCGAAAAGATTCCAGTCGAAATCCTTGACTATCAGACTCGCAGATTGAAAAACAAAAAAGTCCCTCTAGTCAAAGTTCTTTGGCGGAATCAGTCCGTTGAGGGAGCTACTTGGGAAGAAGAAGCAGATATGCGAAACAAGTATCCTCACCTTTTCTCCGCAAACTCAGACTCAGCCCAAGGTAATAGCTTTCCTCAAGCTTATTCGGTTTTATGTTCAGATTTCTATTACAAACCAGTTTTACGCTCAGATTCCCATCATAAACTTGGTATCAAATACCATTGCATATTCAGTCATGTGTTCATATATCAGATCAGTCATGTATTCATGCATCAGATATGCATTCTCCATGTGAGAAACTCAGCTTATCAAAAATACCAGTCATGTATTCATGAACCGGTTTAGCCATGAAACCATGCATCAGATATGCATGTTCAGTATAAGTTTCTGTAAATCAGTCATGTCAGTCATGTAATCATGTTTCAGTTGTTCATGTTCAGTGGGTACTTTAATTATTATTTCTCCCCTTTCAGTCAGTCTCATTCTAGGATAAATATTCCCAAGGAGAGATATTGTTAGACTTTGTAAAAGTCTAAGTCAAATTAAGCTCCTTAAAACTCTATAAAAGATCCAACACTTAGAAAATTTTGTCCAAGTGTTAAGGACTTAGTCTCATTTTAAACCTTCGAACTTTGAGGATTTATTTCATGACCTTTTCGACCTCTGTTTTCAATTTTTAAGTTGATTTATGATGGATCGAGTTAATAGTACATCTCAGGTGAGTTTTGGGATTTTTTGGATAGCATAAGGGCAAGTTTAGTTGCCTAAAATAGTGAAGTCTTGCGATAGCCCCGCGTCGCGAGGTCCAGTCCCATTTCTAGATGTCGCGTTGTGAGGGCCAGCTCATGTTTCTGTGGGTCGCATCGCGAGGACAATCTCGTTTTGCAGAAATTTTAGTATGGGTTTTGGGGGTAAATGGGTCATTTCTCCTACCCTATTCATCCCTAAAATACAAAATTAATGCCTAAATAACCTAAATATTACATTACTCACTCAATTTTCCCCAAAGTTCTTCATTCTCTCCCAAAAGCAAGAAACCCTAGTTTCAAAATTTTAGAACAAGGCTTAAGGATTCCTTCAAGAACCCTTAAGGATTTATGTTCTAAGGTATGTAAAGTGTTGATTCACGGGTTCCTTTCACCCATGAAGCTCGAGAAACCCTTTCAATAATATAAATTTTGAATTCCATGTTATGAATTGAATCATATCCATGTTTATGCTGTTGTATGATTACCAAGTTGAAATCTTTAATACATATAATGAAATTATGCTGGCATGTGGTTAGAATTCTTGTATTGAAGTAAAAAATATTGCCATGATGTATTATTTTAATGTTCATGCCTAAGCCTCAAGTTATGCATGCAAGGTGTTTGTTAAAATGCCTAAAAGAATAAGAATTATGCATTATGACTCAATTGTGACCAAATTGATGAATTCATGCTTTACCCTTATGTTCATAATAACCTCCATGTTATTGTTATGCATTGTAATGGTTTGGAGAAATGCTCATGAGATTAGACTTAGAAAATTATGACATGTTTATAGGTATTCCTATTTATGTGTAAGTTTATGACATGCAAATACTTCATGAAAATTCCCAACAGTTGTACTATGAATTATTGACTATGGTCATGTGTTCAAGAAATGTCATGTCTTGTCAATTTCATATTATCGAGTCCTAAGGGTACTTGTACCCGACAATTTAGCTGTGTGCCTAGAGCCAGTGTCAGTTTTCATGATGCTCTCAATCAAGCCATGATCAGTAGAATTCAGTCAGTCACATAACTCAGGAAAACTTAGTAAATTCAGTACCAGTCCAGTCCTGCTCAGTAATCTCAGTAAAATCCATTAGTTAACAAAACTCAGTAGTATTCCGTCAGTCAATGGAATTTAGTGAACTCGGTCTAGTTCAGCTCAGTATAATTAGTTCTGTGTCTATTCAGTTGAGAGTAGGATTCAGCACCGAGTGGACCTAAGGATGGGAACTCACCAGCCAGCAGAGGGTGTGAGTCTTAGAAGCAGTCTTTGTATTCCAGAACTACGTAGCCAGCGTAGGTTGAGACATCAAAAACCTGTCAGATGGGGGTTGATGAGGTGGCTTAACCTGTCAAATGAGTGTCCCACTATTCTCCTTAGAGTACTTACTAGATGAGGGTCACTCACAGTTTGTCCTTACCAGTGGCGCGGTATTGGCACCCTTCCAATTGAGGTTATAGATTGAAGCCCAACTTAGCTATATTACTTTATTCAGTGCATTTTGATTGAATACCTCTCACAGTCTCAGTCTCAGTGTTTAAAATAAAACTCAAATAGTTCTACAGATTTCAAGACTGTCAGATACAGTCACTCAGCTCAGTACAAAACTCAGCTAGTTCCATTAGAATCAAGACTTTCAGATACAGCCACTCAGTAAATAGCACAGTAGTTATCAGTATGCACATTATCAGTATATTCAGTATTCAGAATCCTCACATTCTCAGTTACAGTCATGTACTCATGCATCTATTCTCATATAGTCATATTCAAGTTATTAGACAGTTATATTCATGCCTATGAAACCCATGTATTTAGCCTTACCTCACTTTGTGTACCAGTATATTCACACGTACTTACGCATATTTTTCTTTTAGGCTATGGTGTTTTATACCATAGATTCGGATGCTCAGGTTCCCAACCGTAAGATCACTATAGGACTTTACTTGGCTCATAACGTAGGTTTGGGGCTGGTATGAAATTATTTGAGATTCATTTAATGACTAAGCCTCCTGGACACTACGCTTTTCTTGGGTTCCACATACTTTTCACCTTTTTCCTTATTTCAACCCTTATGTCTCCATTTTTTTAAGAACATTCTAAATGGGTTAGGTGTGGTTCTCTTAGCACTTATTTTTCTTATTCTTTTGATTTTTCTTCTCAATGCAATTTTCTTTTCACCACACCTGCTTATGTTTCAACAATTTTTTTCTTATACCTCATTTTTTCATTCTTATTTTTCTCTTATGCACCCCTATTATAGCCATACTCAACTAAGGCGATTTGCCTGACTTGAGGTGCACAGTGTACATAAGAGGACCAATGCCAAAATAGGTTCATTGTAATTTTAAATAGGAAGGTGACAAGTGTTACAAGAAAACTTGGTTTATTAAGGCTCAAATATTTGGATCAAAGGGATGTATTCATTTGGTTAGGGAAGTTTAGGCTCAAGTGGACTCATACAAAAAAGGCCTATTGATCACCCCCTACCTAACTATCCTAGACCTAGGTAAAAGCAACTGGGAAAGTTCTAGATTCTGACACAATCGGGAACTCAGTAATTCTCACAAACACTTGCACAAGGATACATTACTAAATACTAGTTATCCAACTATGCAACAGTTTGGTCCCTAATTATTTTATCTCTAATCCTAATGCCATTATCATATTCACAACAGTCTCACACAGGTATACCAATCATGCAATTAACCCAAAATTCGGAGGAGGCTCAACTTTTTTCCAACATAATTTTATCACAATGTCAACACCACTTTTCACAATAGCATTTCAAAAATCTACAGTGTTTCAACAATCAGAAAGAAGGAATCCAAACAGAATCAAAATCTTTCAATATAACTGAAATTTTTCAAAATCCTCTAAAAATCATAATATCATAATCAATAACAAAAAATATCTGCTGCCAGAGGCTTGATGATCGACTCCTTATCTCAGCTGCCTGCATCAAACCTATAAGTCATAACAGACTTTTAGTCTTAGCTACCATATTCTATAGCTACTCCCAGATTTTTTAGAATAATGCCCACCCCTAACTTAATATCGTTTCACTATCCCCAGTGCTATAAAAATAAATAAAATAAGGCATAAAGGTCATACCTAGGTGCTCAAGGTGCCAACGTGTTACCATCAGCATTTAGGCCTTCAGGTCGAGTCCCTCTCTCATTAGCTGGGACTGAATCAATAATAGATGGGGCACCATAATATAAACCCCCTCAATATCATAAGCTAAAGCTCTTGATCCACCAGCTCCCATGACCATCTTATGGACCCACATATGGTGGTCCTACTCATCCTAAAGACTATTATATCTAGCTATCTTCTCAGCCTATTTTTCTTTCTTCCTCTTTCTTTTTCTCTCATGCCTCTGCTTTCTGTCTCCTTAACCTATTTGTCAGCCAGGTCTGCCCAAATATTAGGCACCTTGATTGTAGGAATCACAGTCTCAACTACTGGCTCTACAACCATCGGCCTCTCAAAAAGATCAGCAACCATCTTCTTGATATCAGTAATCTTGGATCTGACATTGGCAATATTAGGCGTCTGCCCTCTACCCAGCTACGAAGTAATCCTCAACTTAAACTCATTTAGGTGCTCTTGGACTCACCTATCCTGCTCCTCAAACTGCCTATCAATCAACTTTTTTACTCTGCCTTTCATGTGACCAACTTTCGTATTCAGCATAGCCAATTGGGTCATAACCTTTGTCTGTGCAGCCTGGAATATCATCACAATACCTGGAGGCATACCCCGTTGCCTCGGTGGCACAGACTGGACTGGTGATGGGGCACTAAAAATACCCACTGCATCGGTATGAAAGCCTTCAGTCTATGCTCGTATCTCAATTGCCTCATCTATCATAGGGATATCAGGCTAATCATCCTGCAAGAACAATCTCGCCATAGCATTTACTGCCTATCTAACTATTCGGACCAATGGGTTGGCTGCATCTCTGATCAGCCGAATATCAAATATTCTCCTCGCCTCTATTATCTCATCAATACCAGGGAGATCCAACACTTCCGTAACTAGGAAAATTTGTGTAATCATACATGGGTAGGCCAGTAATGTCTTCTGATCCCCAACTACCCTATCTATCACCTCTCGGGCCAGGGACTCACCAACATCGAATACGTACCCAGTTGTAAAGCCAACTATCATAGAATCCCAGACCGGGCTTAGAACATTACCTCCTGTCATAGGACACAGTCGATGTTGGGCTAGTGTCCACCAAGATTTACCCTCAAAGTTATGGGTGCCCTTATTTATCTGTTGTGAATATCCGATATCTCCTTCAACCCAAGTAGCATGCACACCATTCGAAGCTATCAACTCACACACCTTGAATTATGAGAGGGTAATAGGCTCACTACCCTTCCACAGTTGGCCCTGTGGGTATTGCCTTTGCAGTTCACCCTTGTAGGTTGTGTAGAACTCATGTACTACTAACCTCACTGTATCTTTCAGGAGCTCTCATCATCCACCCAAATCTATAATTCCTGAAGTATTCTTCAAAATTTGGTAATTCACACATCCCCCTAGTGGTCATTCTTCTTTCTGGATACAGGACTCTCTTTATTTTGCCACCCAGAAGACAAAGTAGCCCCATGTTGAACGTATCTTATATGTCGGGGTACCCCCATCATTCAACAATGGGCACCGGAGCAGTGGTCAATGCAAGTGGAGGTCCTATATATCTATGGGTGTAGCATCAACCTCCTCAGGACCCTGAGTATTTTTTGACGTAGCCTTTATTAAGCTAGATTTTGCTTCATCATCATTGTCATCATCAGCAGGCTGTGGTGTATATGGAGGAGACACAGTATCATTTTTTCTCCTTGGTCCCCTTGGTGGTGGTGACTCAGACTCTTGGGGAACCATTATCTTCCCCTTAGCTTTAGCAGCAGGCTTTCCCTTTGGTACAACTTTCTTTGACGAGGTTCTATCATACTCTTCTCTACTACTTTCAGATATAGATTCGTACTGGAAGCACTGGTTTCCTCACTTTCAACTGGTGGTTGCTTGGCCACTTTCCTAGCTACTTGTTTAGAAGAGAAGGCATTCTTCCAAGGCATGTTTCCTGCAAGTACCCAATTATTAGTAACTAAGTAAAGAAAAGAAACAAAAAATATAAAACTAAGGCTCAATATGCTTTGTCTAGATTGGTTACAAGTGATGGGTACTGGCCGTACCCATTGGGTACGAGTCGTATAATCGAGTCGTATCTTAGAAAGTGCATGACCTTGGTTTACTGGTCAATTTATGAGTCCTCCTTACCAGTCATACTTGATGGATACAACTCATGACCAACAGTTGTAAGATAGTCAGAAACTTTTATTCTATTTTAATTCTTCCCAAGTGGGTACAATTATTGTGTATGGGTCGTATGGAGCAGATATGACTCGTATGGTTGAGTTGTATCCACTCTAGAACTTTAAATTTGTTAAACTTCCATATTATCAGTGGGTACGAGTCCCATTACAACTCTCGTACTAGTGGGTATGAGTCGTAAGAAGTCTCGTATCCACTGTAGCATGGAAGTCCAACTTCAAAGTTTGACTCCGATGAAATTCCCAAAGTACCCACTATTATATTCATCTATTTCCATCATTGTATCCTACACAACCAACTCAAATTCATTTCCAAACCCTAGTTCTACTCCCATTTCCAATTTTGAACAAAAATAACTAAGCTAGGGTACCAATAATGTCAATAATTGTATATATTCTACTCAACACACTTCAAAACAATGAATACTACTTTATTTCAACTTGGAAAGCATAATAAAAAGAAGTTTTGGAATTTGACAGATTTTGAAGTTGCAGATATTGAGTTTTCAATTTTTCTTCTCAAATTTGAGTTTGAATTACCAAAATTTAAAGATTCGAGGTTGTTGGTAGTTAAAACTAGTAGGAAAAACTTTGATTGGGTGAATTGAAGCTTGTGATTTAGGTGAGAAATAAGATGGGTACGATTAGCGTACTCGGGTGTCCGATCGTGTACCCTCTTCTCTTTTATTTAAGTATTGGGCCGGGTTAACCCAAGAATTGACCAGGAATCTTTGGTACGAGTGGTGTATATGATTCATACCCAGACTTATGGGTCATTTCTTTGACTCGTATAGCCCAAGAACTTACCTGTGTTCTAGAGTAGATACGAGTCTCAATCATGAACCATACCCAGAGGATAAGACTCGTATTAAGAATCATATTCATTTCATAAACTAATGTATGATTTTGATTTTTCTCCCAGTTTAATATGACTTCTAAACACGAGTTGTACCGTATAGATACGACTCGTAAAGAGACCGTATGAGTACTTTTTCACCTTCTCTAAATTTTTTCTACATTCTTTAGTCCTGTACATTGAACAAACACATTACCCTATAAATAAAATAAGTACAAAAACATGGGTTGCCTCTTAAGAAGTGCTTGATTTAATGTTGAGGCACGATGCAGCTGCCTTGATTACTCAGACTTCATCAAAACCTCAGTTCACTTGTGGGGGTAGGATCAAGTGATTAGATGAGACACGAGGACAAAATGGTGGAAGTAGAAGTCCTAAATCATTGTCTTAAATTTTTTTCCTAGTCACAAACTCCTTTGTGGGGATGAGTACGAGATCAGGCTATCTCAAGGTACGGACGATACTTGAGATTAATTATTGCGAAGAAGATTAAGATGCATGCAGAAATCCTAAAACAATTCAGGCTTACACTTCCTCTACACAACTAATCCTCCAGGGTTCCCACAACCCTAGCTAAGGAGATTAGCCGCTCATGTTTATGCAAGAAACCATGATTATCAATTAAGAATACATAAAATCAATTGCACAAGAATAAGATGAATAAACTCCAAAGTCTTTAATTGAATAAACCCTAAATTCTCAAGAACAATTGTAAAAGAATGTAATAATACGTAAAAATACCTAAGAATGTGTAATAGAATGTAACCTAATAAAAGATAAACCTTAGGGTATTTATAGTAACTAAATAATAACTAAAAATCCTAATAAAAATGGGAAAGGTAAAGTAATATCGGCAGTCGGTATGACTCAATCTTTACTTGTATTGGCTCAATATGATTCGTACCATGTCCTACCGTATCGATTCCAGTGTCTCATCTTCCAAAGGCTTCAATTTTCTGTTAAGCATACAACTTCTTCATACGAGTCATAATTGAGTGTACGGCTTTTTTCCTTCACTCGTATCCACCTGGGACTTCACTCTTTCCAAGTCTTGAACACTGGTTTGTATACGACATCCCTATATGAGTCGTATTCAGCCTTTCAACTCATATACTTTTGACACTTCAACTCCTGGATGGCAGCTTAGATTCTGTTATGCTTACGATTGTCTTGTATGACTCATATCCTGGATTACGACTGGTATATTTGAGTTGTATATTTCTCACACTTAGATACTCAGATTGACTCTTGGTTCTATTACTTATACGATTCAGCATACAAATCATATCGGATGGTTACAACTCAGGAGCTAACTGGTATGCTGATGAGAGTTGGTATTTTTTAGGTCTTTTTATTCTTTTTCATTCAAATACTGTAAACCAATTTTACCTGTAATTCACACCAAAGTGCATCATATCCAACAAAATATCCTAAGTTTATGCATAAATTTGTGGTTGTAAGCATTGAAAGTGTCGCGTTTCCACGCCATATCATTTGATATCTCCTGCTTAAATTTGTGAATAGTCATCCTCACACTGTCTACATCAATGCTTGTATCCTTCTTAAACTGGAGCAATTTGGAAGTAGACTCCTGAAGCAACGTCAATCCTTTCTCCATAGTCTTCATACGGTCCTTGAGCTCCTCCAATTCTTTTAACACAAGAAGCATGGGGTTAGAAACTGACTTTCTTACCTTAGGGAGATCTGATTTTACTCTGGCTGAGTCCTTTTTTCACCATTCACTGTCTATTAAGATGTATCCTATACTGTCAAAAGTCTTAGAATCATAAGTGGCAGAGACTTCCACCATAGGGTGTGAAAATAGATCAATGGAATAATATTGGAGGATCCGGGTATCAGCAGTTTGTAAGGCAGGCTGGCGAAGGCATGAGCATCTCTGTCACTTTCAAGCATATATTTGTGAAACCAAGTCGCTAATTAATCTTGTACTTTTTCACCATGCAATAGAAAACAAACACATCACGACAGTTTATGTTACTGAGGGATCCCTTTGGGGGATTAAAGTGGTGGAAATGATGTGAGCCATGATACGGTACTTAAAATAAAGAGATGTGGATCAAAGCTAAATGACACTATGTCTGGGTCGGACACAATCTTTTTTGCTTCCTTGAAGCTAACTTCAAAATCTTCAGGCCAAGAGTCATTCATAAAAGGGATTGCTCCAGAAAACTTGGTATCAAAAACTTTTTCAAATAGAAAATCATTCAAAATAATTTGTTCCCAACGTAAGAGTTACTAACTCACCACTATCAAAAGAGAGGCTAAGATTCGCATAGAACATGCGAACGGGGTCCTCATACACTTCAAGTCCACAAAGGCGAGAAACCAGAGATAAGCCTTGAAACTTAAAGAAGGCACTTACATTGCAATGTGCTTTCTTTAATTGGTAGAGATTCACGACAAGACCGAGTACAATAGAGCAATTCTTAAAGGCAGTGAACTTGTCTTTTTGTGAGCTGATCCAAAACTTATGCATAGCTTCTAGAGAGAGGGGATCTAAAGGGGTTGTACGAGGTTTCTTGACTGAAGAGGTTGGACTAGGGACAAGATATTTTTTAGTGACAATTGACTATCGAGACTCGAACAAAGATTCATCAAAAGATTCAGAGAAGAGGACATGATTATTAGAGAGGGTTTGGAAGGGATTTGGAGAGATTTGCCATGGAGAAAGTTCTGGCCATTGGAGAAATCCTAACCAGGGATTTTAAAGAGGTGGAGAGGAAGATAAAGAGATGGATAGATAAAAAGAGAAGAATGAACAGAATGGAACATGAAAAGAGGTGAAGTAAATGAGGTGATTGTTGGATGAAAGGACAGCAGAGCAGGGTATTGAGAAGAAAAAAGGGTAGAGAAGTAGAAAAGGTGGTGTAAAAAAGGTAAAATTCATGATGATGCTTTTTCAAAAAGGTTTTCCAAATTAAAAAAAAAAGTAAAAAATAATGAGGCAGTTTAAAAAGAATTTTCCAAAAATACAAGTTATAAGTCATTAATGTTGATAATACCAAGTCTCTTTAGAAGGAAAAAAACCTTTCTTCTACTAGGGGCTTAGTAAAAATATCTGCCAACTAATTTTTGGAATCAACAAATGTTAGGGGAAATCACCATTTTCTACATGATCTTGAATAAAATGATTTTTAATATTAATGTGTTTAGCTCTAGAATGATACACAATATATTTAGACAAGCTAATAGCATTGATATTGTCACATATTATAGGCACTGATTCAAATAACAAATTAAAATCAAGTAGTTGATGCATAATCCATAAAATTTGAGTACCACAACTTCCAACGGCTATGTATTCAACTTTAGTTGTTGATACAGCAACTGAAGTTTGCTTCTTGCTATGTCATGAAATCAGGGCATCACCAAGAATTTGGCATGTTCCACTAATGTTTTTTCTATAATTCTTATCACCTGCAAAGTCAGCATCTGAATATCCAATTAAGTCAAAATGAAAGGAGCGAGGGTACCATAGTCTAGTATTTTATATTCCAATGAGATATCAAATCATTCTTTTATCGGCAGCCAAATGAGACTCTTTAAGATCTGACTGGAACCTTGCACACTTACACATACAAAACATGATGTTTGGTCAACTGGATATCAAGTAGAGGAGTGGTCCAATCATTCCCCTATTTTTCTTTTCATCAATGTTATTTTCAGATGAATCTGAATCAAGACTTGTGGATGGACTCATTAGGGTTCCATAGGCCTTTCCCTTTTCCATGCCAAACTTTATGATAAGTTCCTTCATATATTTAGCTTGAATAATACCCTTAGAGTTTTGCTCGATTTGTAATCCCAAAAAAATATGAGCTCTCTCATAAGGCTCATTTCAAATTCTTCTTTAATCAGATTAGCAAAATTTTCACACAAGGAGATGTTAGGACTACCAAGAATAATATCATCAATATAAATTTGCACAATGAGTAAATTAGAGTCAATTTTTTGGCTGAATAGAGTTGTATCAATTTTGCCTCTTTGAAAATTATTATTTAAACAAAAAAGTACTCAAACTCCCATACCAAGCCTTTGGAGCTTGTTTGAAACCGTAAAGTGCTTTTGATAATTTAAAAACATGGTTTAGATTAGATGGATTTTCAAAACCAGAGAGTAGTTTTACGAAAACTTCTTCAAGAATAAATCCACATCTATTTGATATAACTTAATGCATTTGAAAGTAGCAAAAGCTAACAAAATGTGAATTGACTCTAAATCTGTTGCAGTAGCAAAAGTTTCATCATAATCAATATCTTCTTATTGGGAGTAGCTTTGAGCTACAAGTATGGTTTTATTTCTAATAACTTTACCTTCTTCATTCAATTTGTTTCTGTAGACCCATTTGGTTCCAACTACTGAGCAGTTCTTAGGTCTCTCAACTAGAGTCCAAACATGATTTCATTCAAATTTATCCAATTCTTTCTTCATTGACTCGACCCAATATTCATCTTTGAGGGCTTCATCAATCTTCTTAGGTTTGATCTGAGACACAAAAGCAACAAATGTTTGTTTTATTAATGAAGCTCTTTTCTGCATATTATCATCTATATTTTTTATGATAAAATTATTTGGATAGCTAGCATTGTGTTTTCATTCTCTTAGAACACTTATTTTGGTTGTTTTGACTGCAAGAGTCAACTCTGGAGTAGTTGTAGTCGACTCGTCTTTTATCAGCTCTGGAGTTATGATTGTATTAGCTCCAGATTCTACATCATTTACCTATTTTCATTAATACTCAAACTCATAAGAGGGTGAATAGTTTCATCAAATACAATCTGCATAGATTCTTCAATACATAAAGTACCTTTATTATAAGCTCTATAGGCACGACTGGTAGGAGAGTACCCAAGAAAAATACCTTTGTTACTTCGTCGATCAAATTTTCCTAAGTTATTCTTACAATTATTTTGGATGAAGTACTTGCATCTAAGAGGATAAAAGTAGCTAATATTAGGCTTCTTCCATCTCCACTATTCATAAGGAGTCTTCTTTAAAATTGTTCTGATAAAGCAT
Source organism: Capsicum annuum (assembly GCF_002878395.1). NCBI lineage: Eukaryota > Viridiplantae > Streptophyta > Magnoliopsida > Solanales > Solanaceae > Capsicum > Capsicum annuum. Next base: position 77,265,913 of record NC_061119.1, on the reverse strand, counting down.
ATGTTGATAATGTGACAAGATGTACTTACTGCCTCTACCCAAAAGTGATCTAGAAGATTGTGTTCTAGTAGTATGGTTCTTCCAGTTTCCTAAAGAGATCAATTCTTTTGCTCCACTACACCATTTTGTTGAGGAGACTGAGGTGATGAGAAGTTTAAAGAGTACCCGTTCTGAGCACAGAATTCCTCAAAAGCTTTAGTTTCAAACTCTCTACCATGATCACTATGAACATGGGTAATGAAGTGTCCTACTTTTATCTTTACTTTTCTACAAAAGATTTCAAAGTTTATGAAGGCCTAATATTTGTGAGCAAGAAACATTACCCAAGTAAAATGAGAATAATCATCAACAATAACAAAAACATATCTTTTTTCACCAATACTTATGGTTTTGGTGGGACCAAACAGCTCCATGTGGATTGTTTGAAGGGGCTTGATAGTAGTGACAATATCTTTAACTTTGAATGATGTCCGAATCTATTTACCTAATTAGTTTTGGCAGACCTTTCACCAATTCAAATCTGGAGAGTTTCTCAATGATATACATACTGGCATGCCCAAGCTTTCTGTGCCACAACCAGGTGTCATTGATTTGCATAGTGAGGCAAGTTAAAATAGCAAATTCAATACTATTTAGAATATAAATATTATCAACACATTCACCAATAAGAAAGATATCTCTTTTATCAAACTTGATGGAGCAACTTTCGACTTTGAAAGAGACTCTGAATCCTGTGTCACACAGCTGACTGATACTAAGTATGTTGTGCTTGAGTCCATCTATGAGATATACTTCAATGAGTTTGCATGAGGAGTTGAGTTTTACTGAGCCAACTCTGATAACATCTCCTTTAGCGTTATCACCAAATCTGACTGATACTTCTTCTATTTTTTTTAGAGAACAAAAATTTTCTTTCTTTCCAGTCATATGTCTGGAACATCCTCTATCGATGACCCATATTTCCTTTTAATAGCTTTTGCAGACGTGTTTCAGCAAAATAAGAAAATTAATTTTGTTTAGGTACCCGAGTGGTCTTGGGTCCTTGAGGGTTAGAGGTACTTTCTTTAGACCTCCAAACCCATACACCTTTAGACCTTTGCCTACAATTGTGTGATTTGTGCCCTTTCTATCCACAAGTATAGCAGATAAGTATTTGAAAGAAAAAAAGAGGTTTTTCCTGATTTAAACGATCTTAATGAGAAACTTGTGTTTATTTTAAAAGAATTTGATCTTATAAAACTATGACTTAGTGATTTTTTTAGTACTATTTAATTTCAACTTTACAGTTTCTTCGTTCCTCATCAAGTTTTTATTTCAATCGAGCTTTCCAGTTTTTCTTCTCTTGAGCAAGTTTATTGTATTCATCAATAAATTTTTGAAGCTCGTCAGTTATCATATCTAGATTTTATTCAAGGATGTTATAGTTATTAAATTGTATGGACTTACCTTGCTTGATTCACCTTTCACCATGAAGCACATGTTGGCTGCTTCAGTTTCTTTCTCATTTTCATCTTCATCACTCCAAGCCCCAAAATTTTATTTCTTCTGGATGATCTTCTTTTTAATTCTGGATTATTTTGTTTAAAGTGACCTGACCTTCCATAGTAATAGCAGCGATCATCATTTCTTATTAATGCATTGTTTTTGACTCCTTGGAATCTTTGTTGTCTCTGTATCGATCAAGATCTTCCTTACATTGCAATTTATAAGAGCTATTCTTTCGCTATTGGCTTCTTCTAGGAGGTTTTCCTCTTCAGTTGATACAGCATTGAAGGCTACTAGTTTTTTCTTCTCTTCCTTATTGTACATATTGATATAATTTCGTTCATAGGTGATAATATTAACTCATAATTCGCCATATGTCATATTGTGAAGGTTTCCAATTTCTAGAATGGCAGCTTTGTTTTCCATTTTGAATAGCTCATATTCATTGACCAGAGCAGCGATTTTCGACTTCTTGACTTTGGTGGTTCTTTCATAGGTTACTTTCAGTTTATCCCACATCTCTTTTGTGATTTCACAGGTTGATATCTTGTCGTATTCTTCTCCACTTACTGTACAAAGAAGTAAACTTATAGTTTGTGCATTAATTTGAATTACCTCCTGTTGTTCTTTGGTGACTTCAAAATTTTCTAAGTCCTCTATGTCAGTACTGTTGGATTCCTTGTCCTTGTCCTTCTGTGTTTCTTTGAGACTTGGAATTGGCTTTGGTCCCTTCTTAATGACAACTAATACTTGAAAGTCATTTGATTGGACGAAGATTCTAAATCTGTTATTCCAGTAGGAGTAGTGTTGTCCATTAAAGTATTGTGGTCTTTTGGAGGAGTGACAGTCTTGAAGGATATCTCTAGGATTTGGTAGTTCATCATTTGATCTTTACTCACGTGCAGTTAAGCAACACTGTTGGTGAGATCTTCTCTGATACCAATTGAAATTCAAGGGGGGTGAATTAAAAATTTTCCTTAAGTCGACTGTTAAGCCTTCACAGTCGACTTACCTGCAAAAAAACTATACTTAACAAAGCAGATTAGATTTAAACAAATAGGTAAGTAAATAACTAATTTGAGATAAGAACACAAAGATTCATCCTGGTTCAGAACACCAATATGGTGCCTACTTCCAGTCTCCTTGGGTTTCAATGTTTCCTTAGATCTTTTCAAAGTAGAGTCTAAGTACAATGATGGTAAACAAGCTCTGAAAACTTATTTTGTTTTTCAAATCTTGTGACACGGCCTTAATCTGTATGACAAAGTTGACTCGATCTTATTCTTATGTAACTATTGTAAACTAAGAAGTACAAAGCTTTGGAAGACAAAGATTGAGACACACTGAGATTCTCCTTTGAAGTTGTGTAAGTGCTTCAATTTTCAGGCCTTCTCTTTTATATTATTCAGTTGCTCCGACTTCTTTTCTCCATAAGGAAACCCAAGAGATGTTTTTCCAATCTAGAATTTGAATTGATTTCTTGATTAAGGGATGACACCGCAGGGTATGTCCATATCAGATATGTCCATTTAGGAGATATAATCTTCTTTTCTTTTGCTTTTGTGGTGATTGATTTGTCTGCCTTATGTTTAGGGAGCTAGTAAGATCCATGATTGATACTATTCCCAAGTTTAGCGTCGGCCACCTTGTGAGTGGATGCTTGCTTCCTTTTGCAAAATATTCTTGGATATCTTGGCTTGATTCTTTAGGAATCTCGAAATCTCTTTTGATCTTCTATATCTTCGTTGTATCCTGCAAGAGATTGGTTTAGTGGTTTGTCTTTATTAAAACATGTAGTGAGAATGTGGGGCTAACACAGAGTAACTATCCTTAAACATAATTTCATTTGCTGGCTCACTATGCATGGGAGGCTGTTAACAAGGAATAGGTTGTGTAAGATGGGGATATGTCAAGATATGGAGTGCATGCTATGTGGAGATCATCAGGGAAGTGTTAAGCATGTGTTCTTTGAGTGTGAGTTCTCTAAAAATGCTTGGACGATGTGTTAGCTTGGTTAAATGGAAGGACAAACAAAAGAGATTTGGAAGGGGTGTGGAAGAGTCTGGACAAGAAAGCAAAAGGCAAGTTAAGTCGAGCAACAATTAGAGCAGTAGTTGCTGCACTCATATACTTCATTTGGCAAGCACAAAATGAAGCACTTTGGAACCAAATGGTGCCAAGACCACGGCAGATTGTTAAGCAAATTGAGAAGATAACAAGCATCGGATGTATGCAGTCTTGAAGAATAAGAAAACTTGTAAGATAGAAATTAAAATGGATTGAGAATTTGTACATGATACAGAAGAATTGTCATGATAGCAGGACATAAGGAGTAGAGCATTGCTGGAGAATAGATGTCATAAACTATTGTTGGTTTTTGGTATAATCTGTTAGTTCGACCCAAAAAATAAAATATTATGTACTCAAATTTCTCTTAGTGAGACTACCGGCCTGCAGGTAGCGGAAGAATGTTGCACATTCATAACGTATAGAGTACCACACCGTAAATACAAGGTTGCAGTCGGTATTACTTCCTAGTCATTGTTATTTTGTACCATTGTTATTTGAAGTTGCTGTACATTTTTGTCAATTGAGTTCAAGTGCAATTCTCATATTGAGGTATAAATATTATTTTATTGAATGGTATTCTTGTGATGATGAAAGTATTACTTGATAATCAGATATAATTGTTAAATTTGAGTACTTTGGATCTACACTTAATTTTTATCAACCTAGTTTGTACTCTAGCCGCTTTTTTTTCCTATCTTTTTCTTAAAGTTGTGTTGGTTAGTTGAGAAAGATAAAATATACATGTATTTTGTTTCAAACTTATTTTGTGGAGATATAAGTCAGTCACAAGTCATATAGTGGCAGCGCTCCCAACAGGGTTTTCTCCATACCCAGGGTCGAACCCTCGACCTCTAGTTAAGGATGAAACAACCTCATCCACTGCATCACAACTCATGTTGATGTCGTTATATTATCAGTGGAACGTTTTCTGTTAGTATTCGAGCAACAACTTAATTTTTTGGTCAATATCAGGAAAACAACTTTACTTCTTTTGCCACTTAATCAATTAGAGGAAAGAAATAATAATACCCAACTGTTATTATTTTTATTATACATGATGATTATTGGTAGAGAATTAAAGAAATGAAAGGGGTTTGGTCAAGAGAACATTTAGGAATTTGAATTATAAGGATTAGAATTAATAATTAAAGAAGCTAAGATGATTATGTGAGGTAGCACATGTTTTTGGATTCATGTTTTGGTATATCAGAAACCATAATTAGTTTGACTATATTTTCTGCTAATAGTCGTTCTGAAGTCTTGATGCAATTTCCATGTGGTCTCATGTGTTGTTTCTTTTCTTTAATTCCCTTAAACTTCAAGTTAATTTTGGTCAACTTCTCTTCAAGTTCCAAAATCTTACATTTTGGCATTATTTATGTGGTTACGGTTTTTATAGTTAGCTTGTTTTGTTCTTTTACTTATTTAATTTCAATATTTAATTACTCCCTCCATTCTTAAATAGCTATCACCATTTTTGTCTGTACGTCCCTTAAGAAAAACATTAATTACATGTTAAATTGACTATATTACAATTATTTCTTGGTCTTATGTATTTAATACATCTCTCTCTTTTTTTGCACTATATTGATATCGATCTCTCCATATTTGTGATTAAGGGTAAACGTTAAAAAAATAGGTAATTATGTCTTGATTTTATGAAATGACAAGTACTTCCTCCGTCCATTTTTACTTGTCTAGTTTTGACTTGACACACACCTTAAGAAGCAATACATAATAGGGGTAATTTTATTAGACCACCCTTTGAATATAATAAATTGAATACTTTGAGAAATACATTTATTTAATAGTAAAGGTAAAATGGGCCTAAATAAGCAAATTATCCATTGATTTTTCAAACTGGATAGACATTTATTTTAGTAACATGAATAAGTAAATTTGGATGAAGAAACTATTAAGAAATATCTATTTTTAGTAAGGACGGCAGCTCATTAGAAATGGAGTGAGTATTCTTGTTATTGCTCCCTCTAGTTCATAAGAAGTGAATTTTTAAGCTATTTTTTAATATCCAAAATAAGTGAATTATTCATTTTTCAAGAGACATGTCGAAAATTTCTTTTAATTTTACTCTTTATTTACATTTTTTAGGTTATGAGTTCCACAAAACTTAATTAATTTTATTTTAAGGTGGTTGAACTTCAATAATAGGGTAAAAATAAAAAGTAAACTATTATTAATGTCCTAGTTTATTTTCTTTAATAGATGTACATTGAGATAAAATTTCACTTATTTTGAACTAGAGTGATTATTGATCTAGAAGGACAAGCCAGAATCAGCAAAATCAAATTATCTTTGACTGCATTTATTGATTTGAAATCTCATACACATATTAGGAAACATGATTAGGATTAATCAGTTGTTCTAATTTTTAGTAACCCAAATTACGGAGCTGCTAAATGGCGATAAGTTTTTGGCCATAAAATGATCATAAATATACAAAGATCATACTAACCTTTTCCTTAAATAAAAAAGAAGTAAATTTTTAATATTAAATGCAACTAAAATTTATGTGTGATGAGTTATCACTATCACTAAACGTGAAGAAAAATTATTAAATTAACTTTAGTACGTAGGACTCATCTAACTTCACCCATTGCATTTTCATCCTTCTCCCACAATTTTCAATTTAGTCTTTTTTTTAAATTAAAATTTAAAACTAGTTTTATTACTACATTGATCATAACTATTTAAAATATATTTTTTAGAAAAGTTCATCAACGATTATTAATATATTGATCTTCCTTTAAAATATTATTAGAAAAAATTCATCTATGATTAATTAATTTTAAACTTATCACATTAATAAATTTATTATTATATAAAAGTCATTCAATTCTAAAGTTTATCACATTTTTTAAAAACATTAGCTAGGGTTAATAAATATGAGCAATATAATTTTTATAATATGTCGGTGTTTATTATATTTAAAGTATTTTGAATTTTGATTGCTAATATTGAAATATTTTCAAATTAGACTTAAAAAATTAAAAAAATATTTAAATATAATTTAAATATATTTAAATATAATAATTAATAGAATTATTTACTTAGAGTACATATTTTTTGCCATAATTTTTTGGTCCAAAAATGGTCATAAATGTATAAAGACTATACTAACCTTTTCCTTTAAAAAAATAAATAAATCTTTAATTATCTTCTAAATTCAAGAAGTTAAATGTAACTAAAATTCATGTTGAATAAATTATGACTATCATTAAATATGAAAAAGGAATATTTATTTAACTTTAAAATGGGAGACCCACCTTAATTTCACCTTCTATCCAATCACACCCTCCCTTTTCGTCCTTCTCTCTCAATTTCTCTTTAGTCTTTTTTTTATCGAAATTTAAAACTAATTTTATTATATATTGATCATAATTCTTTAAAATATTTTTGGATAAAGATCATCAGTCGTTAACTAAATTTTAAATTTATCACAAAAATTTATTTATTTAGTTATTATATAAAAGTCATTTCATTCTAAAGTTTATCACAAAAGTGTTTTTCTTAAAACATTAACTAGGTTCAACAAATATGAAAAATATGATTTTTATAATGTGTCAATGTTTATCATGTCTAAAAATATTTTAAATTTTGATTATGATTATTGAAATATTTTTAAATTATACTTACAAATTATTTAAATATAGTTTAAATTTATTAAAATATAATAATTAATTAAAACTATTTAATTAGAGGATATGTTAATAGTGAATATAAGTAATATTCACAAGTTATCAAACTACCGTAATACAGAGGTACAAAATTACAACAATAATGCGTCTTGATATCTTTAGTTGTTGTTAACTAGGGTCCACAAATGTGAACTTTGTGATTTTCACAATTTCTATAATGTGTCAATATCTATTATGTGTATAATGATTTGAATTTTGACTGCCGTTAATGAAATATATTAAATTATATTTAAAATTTATCTAAACATATAGCTTAAATTTTATTTAAATGTAATATTACTTAATTAGAGATCATATTAATAACAAATATAAATTATAATTTGCAAATTATAAAATCTACGTAACATAAGGACGTAAGACGACAACATCAATGCATGACTCTCATGAGTTGCGGTTAACTAGGATCAATATATATGAACTATACGATTTTTATAATATGTCGGTCTCTACCATATTTAAAGTGTTTTGAATTTTCACTATCGATATTGAAATATTTTGAAATTATATTTAAAAATTATTGATTCACAAATTATCAAATCAGCATAACCTAAGGGTCTAAGGCTACAACATTAATGCGTCTTGATATCTCGAGTTGTTGTTAACTAGGGTCAATACATGCGAACTGTATAATTTTTAGGATTCTATAATGTGTCAACGTCTATTATGTCTAAAGTGTGTTTGAAATTTTAACTGTTGTTATTATTCAAATTATTTAAATATATAGTTTAAATGGGTCAAAATCATTTTCTCTCCTCAACTTTGTCTTAAAATCAAACTTCCCTCTCAACATTGAACAATAATCATACTCTCTCCTTTATCCTAATTGAATTTTTAAAATTTCTATTTTACCCTTTATCATCAATTTTTTTATTCTTTTTTTTAACTTCTTTAAAATCATCATATTTTCATTTAAAAAAAAATTCATATAACAATTTTTTCATAAAAACATAAACATTATTCATATAACAAAATTTTCATAAAAACATAAACATTATCTTCTAGAAAAAAAGTAAGAAATATATAAGCTAATGATGATCTTTATGAAGTAAATTACCATAATAAGAAAATTAGTTTTATTAATAATAATCAAATCTATAATATTTATTTTAACAAGTGAAAATAATAAGTACTACTAATTTTATAAACATATTTCAATACAGAAAATACAAACAGTAAATGAAAGAGATAAGCCTCTAGTACCACCCACTCCAACTTCACTGGGTCCTATTATCCCCTGAACTCAAATTTAGCATATTTTTATCATTTTTCTATTCTAATGTGGCACCTTTATTACATAAAATGGAGCTCATATCAAAGGTGTCACGCCATCTAAAACAATTGACAAAAGGTATCACGTTAGCTAAAAAGATTGACAAAAATACGCTAAAATTTAGTTTAAGGGATAATAGGACCCCCTTGAAGTTGACGTGTGTTGTAGCAAATTTGGTCATAGTTCGAGGATACTATATGTTTTTCTCGAATAAAAATAAGGTCAAATATTAAAGATTATATTTATTTATATAAATTATAAAATATGTAATACTCTATTAATGACAATCACAACTTATTTACTGATATAGACAATAGATAATATCATTTCTTATCACTTAATCCTCATGCTAAAAAAAAAAATGTTTTAGTTTATCTGCTCAATTTGCGAAATCAAGAAAATTGTATTATGTTTTTTTTTTTATCCTTTAGTGTTAAATAACTATATAAAGTAACAGTATAGACAAATTTAAAGTTTCAAATTATCATTAGTAAGGTTAATTTAGAAAAATATACATCTAACTAAAATTTTCTTAAGAATTGTGTTATATCAACAAAAAGTTAAGTAGTACGAAATAAATTTAGTAAGAGAGTGATAAAATACGAAAATATACGCACATGCATGTACATACATATGTATATATACACACTTAGGGGTGGATTGTTTGGAAACAAGTTATTCCGGGATTAGTTATTACAAAATAAGTTGTTCTAACATTTATGTGTGATTACTTATCTCATCATTGTGGCATAAATGGTGCGACAAATAATTTTGAGACTACCTAATACATCTAATTAAACGCAGTTTAAATAATCATAAACTTTTATCTCTGATTATTATAATTATACCTCACACCAAATTACTCTTTAATACATATAATACTAAAATAACGATCTTAAAAATAATATTGAATTTTGTGATAAATTTATAAAACATATTAATTTGCGTATAAAGTTAATAAACTTAAATAAAATGTTATAAATATCTATGTTAAAAAAATATTCATTACATATAGGGCTGGGCATTCGGTTTGTTCGGTTTGATAGTTTAATATTGGTTCGATTTTTCGATTTTTGGATTGAAAAAAAATAACAACCGTAACCAAACCGAAATAAATTCGGTTCGGTTCGGTTCGGTTCGATTTCTACAAATTTGATTCGGTTATTTCAAATTTTTATTTCGGTTTTGAAGATTAAAGTAGTGAACCTCTCTTTGTTATGACTGGACATTTAAAATTAATAAAAAAATTTTAAAACAAAATAATTCAAACCTATTTTTCATTTTCAGATATAAA
>NC_061119.1:77236853-77253078 GCF_002878395.1 Capsicum annuum | reverse complement strand
GATTGTTGCAATATTTTTCTTGTCTCGATTATTTATTTTTTGCACTCGAGAATTTCACTGTCCAACATACCCCTATTTAATAAAAATAGATTGATTTCTTCCTTTAAATTTTGTGCAATTAAGGGTATATAAAGTTCTGAATTCATATAAAGTGACAATTTTTTTAGGATAAAATTAGCTTTTTTAGCTAAAATGAGGGTGTATTAGTTAAGTTAGTTACGAAAATATTTTTGCTCAAAAACATAAAGTTTACAGCACATCGAACAAAATCTCTGTCTATATAACATCGTAGGTGCTAGAACAGCTGGAATATCTCGATGATAGTTAGGTGTCATTTAAAGATGGATATATTTTAATATTATTACAGATCGGCAACTTTAACTCTTTTGGAAAATAATTCTCATTTTCATTTCTCTACTTACGGGAATCCCTTCAATTTTTTTATCATGTTTTTCTCTTATATGCCTCTTAAAAAAAATATTAATCGAGAGAAGTTATTTTGAATTATTTTACTCAAATTTTTTGTTCTGGATATGAATCACTCTTCATTAAATATTAATTTACTTTATAATTAAGGTGTTTATAATCTTCAACAATAATTATTATTGAGGATAAATCAAAAAAATAAGTGACAAATTGATTTTGTCTTGAATTTCTAAATGAGCAATTCATTTTATCCTTATTATTAAATATTATTTATCACGCAATGTATTTTTCAAGACATTATAATTGTTACTTATATTCAAAGGGTGATATATATAAGTAAAATTACACTTATTTATTGATTCTTAATCTCTGTGTCATGTCAATAGTGAACAAATATTGTTGGACGGAGGAAATATATTACTCCCTCCATTTCATATTAGTTGACTCCTATGAATTTGACACACCCGTTAAGAAAAATATTTATTATGGATGTATTTTACCAAATTAACCTTATTAATTATACTTTGAAAATATAAATTTGAGTTATACAATTTATTTAGTCATTTAATGATAAAGGTATTATTGGAAGAACATATTAAAATCCTCTTGATTTCATCAAAGGAACAACTAAATTGAAACAAATATTTTTAGAAAAAAGGTCAACTAAAATGAAACAGAATGAGTATTAATTTCAAATTTTCATGAGGTGTCATAAATGAAAGATTACTCCCATTTGCAAAATAGTTGACCCTTGTTAATTTGACCTTCCCTTAAGAAAAAAAGTATTAGGAATTTATTTTACCAAATTAGTTATATTAATTATGCTTTGAAAATATAAATTTAAGTATATACATTTTATTTAGTCATTTAATGATAAGGGTAGCATTGAAAGAACATAATAAAATCTTCTTGATTTTAGAAAAAAAATTTAAATTGAAATAAATATTTTTAAAAAGATGATCAACAAAACGGACGGAGTAATTAAAGAAGGATTTGACTTTCTAAATTTAGGAAGTGATCGAATCGATCCCATTTGTAAGGATTCACATCACATGGATAAACAAACCCTAATTACTTCTTATCAAAGGAAAAAATGAAACCGACCAAATTAAATCTTGTGGACGATCTAAATCATATATTAAGCATAAAATTGTATTTGAATTATAATTAATTAAGCAACGCTATGATCGGCCACATGAAAACTAACCACGTAATTAGAAGAAACGATTAATTCATTATGTATGGCATGTGCTTTCTTGCTCTTAAACTAACTCCCTCTTAATTCTCCCGTCATGAGTATTATTAATTAGTTTTAATTTCTTCTAAGCAGAGTTAACAATGAACCTAACATTTTCGATTTCTCCGTTGAATAACTTACTAGTATATGTATACTGTACTATATTATATTTTTAAATATATAACTTATGGTTGCATTTAGTGCTGTACCATCTTGATAGGATAAAATTGAATCCTTTGGGGAATTCCACGTAAACTGTTGCGCAAGTTGGCAAGAATATACTACGTAATTATATGACAACGATCACTTTAATTTCAAATGACCCCTTCGCTATTAAGATATTCATTTTCTTTTCTGCCCTTTTATTAGAACCTAATAGTAATTAGGATGCTTACATTTATAATTAATACTAGATATAAAGAATCAGTGCAATATATATTATTTATTTATCTCAATTAATGTGACACAAATAAATTTTAAATTGTCAATCCAACATTCTATATGATTTTTAAATATTTTAAGTTGTTAACTATTATATTTATAATATTTTTTCATAATTTTTAAAATAATATATATTACACCTTTGTGCAAATTCATATGGCATGCTAGTGATTCATAGACTTTTCATTATTTTTCAATCTATGTTGCACTGATAAAATTTTAAGTTAATAAAATTTTTTATTTGTTTTTTTAGATATTTTACTTATTAATTATTGTGAGTTATAATAATTTTTATGTAATTATCAAATAATATGTATTATTTCCCCTGTCCCAATTTATGTGGCTTCTAGATAATTTTGAGAGTCAACTAAATTTTCTATATATTTTTTAAAATATTTTATGCCGTTAACCATTGTGATTTATAGTTATTTAGAATACTTTTTCTTTTTTCCCAATATGTGTGATACTAATAACATTTCGAGTATTAACAAAAAATTTATATCTTTTAAATATTTTAAATTATTAATGACCATAATTTGCAATACTTTTTAAGTGATTTTTAAATATATTACATTTAGAAAATAAGATAAACAAATTAAGGTAGTATTGATTTTGTTAACCTTTTAATAATTCACACCGCAAGTGTAGGTGAGATAATGCATGCAGCAAATGAAAGTATTATAATTGTTCGACTGCTTCTTCCCATCCAAAAAAGCATAGTAATCGCTGTCTTCGTTTTTATTTATTACTTATCTATATTATTAAAAATAAATATCTAAACATATTTATTCAGTTTAAAAAATTAAAAAATAATTTATTAATTTATATTTATTTTACTTTTAATATTAAATACTATTCATTATCCACTGTATTTCTCAAAATATTAAATTTACTCTCTTAATTTTTAAATAAGTGATCCTTTTTGCTAGGACACATCCTTTAATAAACTACTTCCTTCTAAAAAATTAAAAATAGTAGTTCTATCAACTTATCGCTAATTACTCCATTCATTTAAAAATAATTGGGCCTTGTTGACTTAACACTCCGTTAAGAAGATATTTATTAGAAACTTATTTTATCAAATAAGTCTTATTAATTATATTTTAAAAATATAAATTTGAATGTATATACATTTTATGTGATCATTTAATGATAGAGGTAGTATTGACAGAATAAAATTATTCTGTTGATTTTATAAATGGGATTATTAAATTAAAGTAAATATTTTTATCAAAAGATTCACTAAAACAAAATGGAGAGGGAAAATTTTATGTCTTTTCAAATTGATATTATTTATTATATTTATACTCAATGACATATTAAAAAATTATGATCAAAGTATTATTGAAAAAAATATACATGTATTTATTTAGAAATAAAATCATGGTTCAAAAGAAAAACTTATAAGAAAAAAGATTAAAAAATATTGTATTTAAAAAATAATATAATAAAATTGGAAAAGCCAAATTATCCCTTTATTCATCATTCTTAAGGTATATGTCTAAGTTAATAATATTATTGAACGCAGGAATTACTAATTGGGAAACTAAAATTATTGCAATGATTTAAGTGCTAAAACCATGGAATGAATAGAGTGGGGCGGCACCTCGGATTTAGAGTTAAAAATTATGCTAGGCTCATTTATATATACTAGTTTAGGTGTACACGGTTTGCATGTGTATTTTATTTTAATGAGTTCACATATTATGCTAAACAAGATATTTGTTTAAGTAATAAAGATGAATATAATAATTAAATTTAATATCTTTTGAGTATGTTAAGATGGGAAATTTATTTATTAAACCTAATCTTTATCAAAAATATTTTTAAAAGTCGATCGACATTCATCTACTATCTGTAAATTGCAACAAAATAATTTAATGGTAGAGACATCAAAATAATACAATTAAATCTAATTTTTACACATAAAAATTTTCTCAAAATCTTCTGACACTCGTCTACCACCTGTAAACAATAACAAAACAATACGCTAAGAGAGATATCAAAATAATACAACTAAATCTAACCTTTACATAAAAAAAAAAAAACTCAAAGCCGACCAATATTTATCAATCACCTGTAAACTGCAACAAAATAATACGATAAAAGTGCTATCAAAACAATACAATTAAACTTAAATTTTACACACAAAAAATTCTCAAAATCGATTGAGATTCATCTACGAACTCTAAAATACCAAAAAATAATAGAGATATTACGATAATACAATTGAACTACACTTTTACCTAAAAAAAATTTTCAAAGTCGATCCACATTCACCTAACATCTGTAAATTAAAATAAAATAATAATAATAATAAAGATAGCAAAACAATATAATTAAACCTAACATTTACACAACAAATTTTTCAAAGTCAACCGGCACTCATCTACGACCTGTAAACTATAAAAAAAATATAATAGTGATCACAAAACTTCGATTTTGATCCAACTAATTCTTGTCTGAGCGAAGAAGTTGGGGGTTAGAAAATCAAGCATCCACCAATCTAGACATGTAATCGAATCAAGTTAGATGAGTTCTTTAATTTAACATACAAATTTTATTTTAATGTTGGTAGGATTTTGTCCCCCATAATTAATATTGAACCACTCTTTCTATATTTAAGAAACTTTTTAATAGGAAAAAAAACTCAATTTCACGAAAAAAAAAACTGAGACACAACTAATTAATTGGTAACTATACATATAGCCTTTATTAAAAAATAATTGAATAAGAGTTTACTGTTGTTATTTTACATGTTATTTTCATTTTTTTTCTTATAGTGTTTTCAACTTTTTCCTTTTTAAAAATATATTTTGAAAAACTCACTTTAGCACAACAAAAAAAAAAGTACGACTGATCAAGAAATTTCCTCCAAAATTATTAGTTTGTCTCCTTTTTGATTTTGGATACGTGATTTTTCCCAAAAATATAATTAATGTTTTTTTAGTTTACGAATCGTCATATATATATATATATATATCAATTAATTCTCCTACCATATATTTTAGAAAGTCTAGTTAATATAATCAATAATAAATTAAAAAAATAGTAAAAAGACAGTTTTGTCTCAAGAAGAGTGTTTTAATGAAGGGCAAAAAGTTCAAATCACTTTTCTAAGGGTCTTTACACTTTTAATATATTATAGATTATAGATTATAGATTATAGATATACTAGTCGGCTGACGCCGTGCTACGCACAGTCCAATGTTGATCCTTAAAAATTCTACTTTATATATAATTCTATCATTTAATTAAAAGCTTCATTTATTTAATTGATAAATTCTAAGTTAGGCATATAATATTATATTTAGATTGTTGAAATTTTTATAACGATATTTTAAGTTGTTCAAACTTTTGTGATATTGATAGTCAATTATATTTTTTAAATAATTTAAGTTTTTAATTATTGTGATATATAATATTTTTTCTTCTATTCTACTAATTGGAAGTGACATAGTAAAATTACTACAAAAAATACTTGTGAATTTTTTTTTAAGTGGTCTCATATAAGGAGTCAAGTTAATTTAAAACATCAAAAATTAATTTATCATTTTACGTCTATTTTACCCCTTTTATTAAATATTATTATTTTTTTAATATTTAAATAACTTAAAATAACTAATTATGGACAATATAGTAAAATTATGATTGAAGTAGTTGAAACAGTCACGTCATAAATATCTATTTTAGTTTTTTTATTAAATATTATTAATTTTTTAATACGTAAATGACTTATGATAATTATTTAGGGATAATGTAGTAAAATCACGATTAAAGCAGCTGAAACAGGCATGTCGACCATGAGCAGCCTGCTTTAGCAACTTATTATGACTTCTTATATGGGATACTAATAATATAATTTTTTAATGCTTAAATAACCATAAAAAGTAATTAGGAATGATATAGTAAAATTACGATTGAAGCCGTGAAGCAGACGTGTATTAGAAGTGATATAACATAATAACTAAGAAAATTATTTGTGAAAAAAAAATCTAAGTGGGCATCAAGAGTTAATTTAGTATTTTATGTCTATTTTATCTTTTTTATTAAATACTATTAATTTGTTAATACTTAGAAGACTTATAATAATTAATTAGGGGTAATATGACAAAATTACAGTTGAAAAAATTGAAGTAGACATGTCAGAAATGTTTATTTTACTTATTTGTATTAAATATTATTATTTTTTAATACGTAATTGACTTATAATAATTAATTAGGGGTGATACAGTAAAAATACGGTTGAAATAGCTGAAGCAGGCATGTCGACCTGCTGCCTGCTTCAGCACTCAAACTCCCTCTTATATACCTGCAGTGAAAATCTTTTAGACCGACCAATCATGTTATTCTCTTATAACTCAAATGACCAAAATACCCTCCAAATGTTGAAGCAGACATGTTGGCCTCCTATATATGTATATATACACACACACACACCCCTACTTATAAATGGTGATAAGCAGGCAGCTCCTCGATATGTCTGCTTGTGCTGCCTACTTCAACTGCTTCAATCAAAATTTTACTATCTCACCCGTCACCCCTAATGAATCATTATAACTCATCTAAATATAAAAAAATTAATAATATTTAATAAAAATAATAAATTGAATATAAAATAATAAATTAATTGTTGACGTTTTATTTCAATCGTAGTTTTACTATATCACCCCTAACTAATCATTATAAGTCATCTTAGTATAAAAAAATAAATAATATTTAATAAAAATAATAAATCAAATATAAAATGATAAATTAATTTTTGACGTTTTATTTTAATCTTAATTTTACTATATCACCCCTAATTAATCATATGTCATTTAAGTAATAAAAAAATAATAATATTTAATAAAAATAATAAATTGGATATAAAATGATAAATTTTTTCACAAGTATTTTTTTATAGTAATTTAATTATATCAAATCTAATTGGTTGTTATAAGTCATTTAAGACATGTCTGTTTCATTGTTTCAATCGTAATTTTATTATATCACCCATAATTAATTTTTAAAAAATAAAAAATAAAAATAAAATAATGAATTAACTTTTGATGTTTTGTACTACCTTCTTCAGTTGTTTCGATCGTAATTTTACTATATCGCCCCTAATTAATTATTATAAGTCATTTAGGTATTAACAAATTAATATTATTTAATAAAAAGATAAATTAAACAGTAAATAATAAATTAACTCTTGATATTTTAAATTAATTTGATGTCTTATATGAGACCCATTTAAAAAAAATTCACAAGTATTTTTTATAATAATTTTATTTTATCATATCTAATTAGTTGTTATAAGTTATTTAGACATGCCTACTTCATTGTTTCAAACGTGATTTTATGATATCACCATATTAATTTTTATGGTCATCTAAGCATTGAAAGATTAACAATATTTCATAAGAAAGATAAAATACACGCAAAATGATATGTCAACATAAAATATTCGTTTGACTATCGAAATTATATAGTGCCACAATCATTATAAATCACATATTTAACAACTTAAAAATATAAAAGATATAAAATATTCGATTGACGCTCGAACTTATATCAGTATCATTTAAATTGGAATAGAAGAAAAAATATTATAAATCACAATAATTAAAAATTTAAATTATTTTAATGATTGATTATCTAAATTATATTTGTGTCACATAAATTAAGACAAAAAATAATATATCCTTTAATGTCTAGTGTGTGTGTATATATATATATATATATATATATGTATGTATGTATGTATGTATGTATGTATGTATATGCTAGTTGATACTAAATGGAAAAGCTAAAAGAAATAAGTTGCAATGCTTCTAAAAATGGGTTCTATATGACTAATCACACTCTTCGCTCCATTTTACTTGCTCTAGTTACTAAAATTAATCAATTTAAAATATATATATTTATTATTTTAAAATGTAAGATATAATTAAAAATAATTTTACCCTAATTTTAACTAATATGGTGGAATGAAAAACTAGAATTATTACATTAAGATTAAGGAATAAATGAGATTAATTTAATTAATATTTTAAACTGATATCTTTTAAGAGACATAAAAAAATAAATATGACAAATAAAATGAATGGAAAAAATACCTAGTTAGTATATAATTAAGTACTCCATCCATTTCTATTTACTTGCTACCTTTTAAAGTTGTAAACCTTTTGAAAAGTATTAATCCCTCAATCTCATATTAGTTTGACATATTTCATTTTATATAGTGATAAAAAATCATAAATAAGAAGGTAATTTTACTATTTTACCTCTTAAAAAAAAATTCTGAATACTTTACAAACAAGTGTGAACAGTTTTAAAAAGAATTAATTGCAAGGATAATATGAAAAAAAAAATTAATTAATAATTTCTTGATTTAATAAGGTGATCAATTAAGTAGAGTAATATGGGACAATTATTTTTGGTAAAATGGCCAACAAATATGAGATGAAAGAGTAATTAGAAGACAATTTGACCAAGTTATCCTTATTCACTACTCATCTTTATTTAATGCGTCTCTTTTTTGTACTATATTAATATCTTTTCATATTTATTAAGGTAAAAGTGAAAACAAATAACTAAGTATGCATTGATTTTGTAAAATAATAAGTACTCCCGTCATTTTAAAATAGTTGACTCTTATTGACTTGACACTTACATTAAGAAAATATTTATTAGAAGCTTATTTATCAGATTATCCTTGTAAATTATGTTTTGATAATATAAATTTGAATATATACACTTTATGTGATCATTTAATTTTAAGGGTATTAGAAGAACAAAAAAAAAAAAAAATAATTTCATAAATGGGGCAATAAAATTGAAATAAATATTTTTAGTAAGAGGGTCAACTAAAACAAAACGAAAAAATATTTAAAAATTATCTATTTTTAGTAAGGACTACAACTAAGTAGTAACTAAGGAAGTACTTTCTCTATTTCATTTTATGTGTCGTCATTTTCTTTTTGATCCGTCCAAAAAAATATCATTTTTTCTTATTTGATAATTATTTAATGACATCAATCCCATTTTATCCTTACCGGGTCTCACTTAACAAGAAAAGACAACTAAAAAGTAAATATTAAAGTAATTTTAAGAGGGATAATTTTGTAAATTTTACAAAATCATCATTTATTTCTTAAACTTCGTGTTTGGTCAAATGACGATACATAAAATGAGACGAAGGGAGTATATATTTTTTTAAGGACACTAGATACCGAGGGGACCATGTTATCACGGGCCTAATATATGTTATGTTTTGGTCTCAAATAATGTGTCACAAATACAATTTAGATAATCAATCATATTTTAAATATATTTTTAGATATTTTAAATTGTTAACTATTGTAATTTATAATATCTTTGTATGTAATTTTCAAATAATATACTTTACTCTCCTTGTCCAAACTTTTGTAGTATTGATAGTCAATTATATTTTAAAAATAATTAAAGTTATTAATTATTGTGATTTATAATACTCTTCTTCTATTCCAATTTAAATGGTACTGATGTAATTTTGAGAGTCAATCAAATATTTTATATATTTTAATTTTTTAAGTTATTAATTATTGTAATTTGTAGTATTTTTTTGAAACAAATAACGATTAATTTTTGTAGATATTTTAAGTTGTTAACTATTGTAATTTATAATACTTTTTTTTTTAATTTTCAAATAATATATGTTGCTCTCTTTGTCTAAATTTTTTGTGGCATTGATAATCAATTATATTTTTTTAAAATAATTTAAGTTCTTAACTTATTGTGATTCATAATACTTTTTTCTTCTATTCCAATTTAAGTGGTACAATGCTTAGAAGATCATAATAATTAATTAGAAGTGATATAGTAAAATTATGATTAAAGCAGACATTTTTTAAATGACCTACAACAACTAATTAGAAGTGATATAGCAAAATTGCTATAAAAAATAGGACAATTTTCATAAATTCCACTAGTTTGCTTCTTAATTGCTCTCTCTCCCAATTTTTTAAATAATTTTTCTCTCTTTTAGATTTTAATTGTTCATACACATAATTGAATGTTAATATAGATAAGTATTTTAAGTATCATAACTAACTTCCTTAACGATGTAAGAAAATAAATCAAGTCTAATAATTATTCAAGATTGTACCTTATTAATGTGTGATTAACGAATTCCTTAATAATGTAAATTTTTCAAAAAATATATTCCTAAAGAAAATTTACTACATAAATCACCTAAAAAAATTTAGAACCAAAGAGAAAAAAACCTTATAAAATAAAGGGACATAGAAAATTTTAAAATGAAAAGAAAAGACTCGTATAAAGAAAATTTTGCTACGTAAGTCTATGAAAAATTTACCTAGTCTACATATAAAGGAAATTTTACTACGTAAGTATGAAAAATTTGAAACAAAAAAAATTCTATAATATTTGACGAACATGACAACAATGAACCCCAACCCTTACACATATGGGTTTGCAAAATGCACATCCCAGGCATCACATATACATAACAATATGAAACAAAACTTGAAAATATAAAGATAAAACATCATATACATGCCTAACATTCTTTCATATTTAAAACATTGTTATGTATATAGACTGAAATACATACAACCGTCATATCCAACAGAGGCATATACCTAACTGCGTTATGTATAATACTATTGATGCATTATATACATAACTCTATAATATATATGGCTGAAATTAAACAGCTCAACAGTGTCTGTTCAATACATATACATAACAGATTTATGTATATGGGTTGAAATAAAACGTCCAACAAATGACATAACTATAAATATATACACAACTCGCTATGTATCATAGTTGAAAATAACAACATGAATTTACTAAGTAATTTGATCATATACATATCAAATGTAATGTATGAGAAGACGTCTTTAGTCCTATACATAACTTATAAAGTTGAAATAACAAGAAAACACTCTTATATAACAATATATAAAAATACATAAATCGATAAAAAAGGATACAGATTCAGAAATAAATCAATATATCTTTGGAAGACGCAGTCGTGATGATTCTTCACTTTTTATCTTTCTTGAAGATTTAGCAACAGGTTTTTTAGAGTTTGTACGAGTAACTTCCCTCGACTTCTTCATCTTGGAGGGGTAGTTTTGGTGTTTCAAATTTTCTTTAAAACTCAATCCAGACTTTATTACTATGCTTAAATTTTGAGAATTGCGCACATACTACAAGTAGCTTGTAGAATATTGATTAAGTAAAGTTGAAAAATTAAGAAATTAAACTAACCTCAAAAATAAATTGAAGAAGATGATGATGTTCAACAATTTGATAAGATAAGGTTTGTAAATTCAAATCTTGAAACCCCTTAATGATGGTTGCTTGATTTTAGGCACAAATTGTGGAATATTAGCTGACATATAAGGGACGGTTTGATATGTATATGGAGGTTGATGAGAAAAAGTGTAAAAAATGAAATATTTGTAATTAATTTTGATCGATGAGATTTTATGTAATAATAGAAAGTTAGGATGATATTCATGTAAATTTTCCTAAAAAGTATTTGTGATTTTTTTTTTAAATGGGCCTCATATAAAAGTAAAGTTAATTAAAACGTCAAGAGTTAATTTATCATTTTATATCTATTTTATATTTTTTATTAAATATTATTAATTTTTTAATATTTAATAATTTATAATAATTAATTAAGGGTGATAGTTTATAAAGTTACGGTTGAAGCAGCTGAAACAGACATGTCATAAATATTTATTTTATTTTATTTATTAAATATTATTAATTTTTTAGTATATAAATAACTAATAATACTTAATTAGGAGTGACATAATAATATCATGATTGAAACAGCTGAAGCAAACACGTCAAATATTTTCTTCTGATATAGAAACACTTGTAGTATATAGTCTATAAGAGTAGATAGCTCGACTTTGAAGCTTCTTTCAAACGACTTTATACACTTGAATAATTGAATTAATATTCATGAAGTTGTACGTTACTTGTCACTTTTTTACATGGAATAAAAAAAATTATTGATATGATTAGTTTACCATATGATTTCTATTAATTGATGTTTAGAGTAATATGTCTTGAAAATAATTTAAAGAATAAGAAATTAATAAGAAAAATATAATTTTTTTAATATGTCAAACATAATAAATAAAAATAAAAATTCAATTAAAGAAATAATCAATACATATATAAAGGAGAATTAAGACCATGCTAATGTGGCATGTCTAAGAGGCCAGCATTTGCATTTATCTTTGTTCTCATTTTTTTGAAACTTTCGACTCATTATTTTGGTGAAAAATTAATATAATACACACATTTATTAGAGAAACAGTCCCAATAAGGACTGACTGTTACACATGTTATGACATTTCACATTTCATATTAATTAAAACGTTACAATCTTTCACGCATCAATGTAAACAACACCTTTATTAGCAGTGGATTAAAGGTAGTGGTCAAGTTGATGATCAGACTATCCATAAGTATGAGAAGGAACCAAAGAATAAGAATAGAGAGATTTAGTGAGCCTTTTTGTTGTTTAAAGTGTTCAACTTGTTCTTCGGCACTTTTTAATGCCTGAATATGTGTCCCGCCAGTATGTGTAATCTAAGATGCTTGATTGTTCTTGATAAAAAAACATTGTTAGATGTTATTTTCTCCTGTCAATATTGACTAGACTATACCAAGGATTTGATGTAAAATTAGCGGTTCTGTGGGATCTCATATGAAGAACTTCTGTTTATGGACTTTATTTTGTCTTGTATATCTACTGTTTTACAGTTTCGTAGCTTCTCCTGCCTTTCAAATTACCTAATCAAAAAGGGAAAAGGAAAAAAGAGAGCTTGTCTTATGTTTTTGTTTTTGTCTGTTAGGTATATGACCTATATCATGGATACAAACAAAGAGGAGAGAGTGAAGGTATTCTTATTATTTGTTTGTTTATTTATTTATTTTCTTGTAAGGTTAGACTGTGCTAGTTTATTTTTTGCTTGTAATTTCCTGTGTAGGAAAAAACAGTTGATATAGGAAGAGCACATTTTGAAACAGAGACAACAAGATTTACAATCTTGGATGCTCCAGTAACTTCCCTTACAAATTGCTTATCTCCTTTATGGTGATATAAGAGTACAAGTTATGAATCTTGGTGAATGAGTTTATTTTTCATGAGAATTGGTGTTTGACCTGTGTTTTTTAACTTAAGGATTTCTGCAACAAGTCTCTTGCTGTGAAAATTTTGTCAGCTCCTCGAAATTGAGACAATAAGATTTACGATCTTAGATTTCTGGCAACCTCCCTTGCAAATTTCTTCTCTGTTTCACCTTCTATATGCAAGAAAAAGTTATGAGCTAAATGAATCTCCCCGTAGATCTTACAAAATAGTGGGATGATTCTCGGATTGCCAACTTGAGGTTTTTGGAATAATATGTAGGGATAGTATAACTATAGCATTCTAAAGGACCTGTCAGGGGATGGAATTTTCACAGTTGATGGCTATAAGTGGTGAGAGCAAAGGAAATTTCAAGCCATTTCTCCACGAGGGTTCGGAGGATTTCAGCAGTGCGGTCTTCAAAAAATATGGGGCAAAACTTGCTCACATATTGCCTGAAGCTGCTAGTTCCAACAAGACAGTTGACATTCAAGTAAGTTTCCATGACTCGACTTTATTAAACAACCCTATTTTGTTTTGATCTGATAAGTAAACCCGGTGTCGTTGATGCATGATCTATTATTGAAAGCATCTCTAGGTTCTATATTCAGAGTTGCCTTCGGAGTTGAGCTAGACAACATATGAGCGGTTCAAATGAAGAAGACAAAAAATCTAGCGATGCATTTGACAATGATAATGCAGTGCTAATTTGGAGATATGTTGATATCTTATAGAGGATTAAAAGAGCTCTTAGTATCGTATCAGAAGCCAAATTAAGGAAAAATATAAGAACTATTGATGCATTTGTTTATAAGCCGGTCCACAAAAAAACTGAGCATATGAGTAAACCAGAAACTGATTTACCTGTAGGTTAATCCTTTTATAGCTACTAATTTCTTTAATTAGGATAAATTATTAAACATTAAAATCATTTGCAAGTTGCAGTGGAAGAAAGAAGACATTTTGTCAGGGTTGCTGCAAATAACTCGTATAGATCCAAAGTATTTGCGTGATATAATATTGAACTTCACTATAGCAGGCAGAGATACAAGAACAATCACCCTTTATTGGTTCATATATATATTGTGCAAGTACCCTCATGTACAGGAAAAAATAGCACAAGATATTAAAGAAGCAACAACTGAGAAAGAAAATGCAA
The DNA here is from genome assembly GCF_002878395.1 of Capsicum annuum. Lineage (NCBI taxonomy): Eukaryota > Viridiplantae > Streptophyta > Magnoliopsida > Solanales > Solanaceae > Capsicum > Capsicum annuum. The sequence goes on along the minus strand of NC_061119.1, from coordinate 77,238,666 downwards.
AAAGACGTAATGGATTTTGCTGCCAATGTAAGTGAAGATGCCCTTGAAAAGACACAATATTTTCATGCAGTACTTACTAAGACTCTTATACTCTATCCTGCAGTTCCAGTGGTAATAAATAACTTTTTTTATGATACAATGACAGATAAGTAGATGTATGCTTTAAGTTATTATTATTACTTCTCTTATTGCAGCAGGATGCGAAAATATGCTTTTCGGATGACACTACCATATGGATTCAGTGTGAACAAAGGGTACATGGTATCTTACTAACTATATGCAATGGGAAGAATGAAATTTATATGGGGTGATGATGCAGAAGAATATAAACCAGAGAGATAGCTTGATGGGGATAGTTTCTTCAGGCCAGAGAGCCCTTCCAAATTTACAGCTTTGTAGGTTATTAGCTTTAATTATCATTTGGTAAAACCTTGATTGCCAGTCTATACTTGTCGCGTCAATTAGCTAAGCACATTCTTTTGTTGATAAAATAGGCAGGGCCAAGGATTTGATCAGGGAAGGAGTTTGATTATAGGCAGATGGAGAAATTCTTTGTTGTGTTGTGGCGTTACTTTGTTTTCAAGTTGAGTGATAACAAGAAATCTGTCAAGTATAAGACAACAATAATGTAATATCCCTAAATTTCATCTCGAGATGCCACATGATACTTAGGGCTACACGTAGCCCCAAGCTAACCCTCAGAGCCAGACACTACCTCAAGGAATTCAATTCAACAATAGTCATGCACAAAAAAGAGATATACCACATTGGGTTCAAGAGAAATACTGGAGAATACTAGTTTGTACAACCAAAATATATTGAATGTCTGTACATACCAACCCTCTATTCTGACAAAGCCTCTATACATCAAAATCAAGGAGCCATTGGGACAAACCTCCAACTAACTCAAACAGTACTGAAAGCCATAACAACAGAACGGTATCACAAAAAATATAGACATGGTCCTCGAACCATGAGGGGTCACCACTGAGGGAACGTAGTTGAGGCACTCAAATATCGCTAACGCGGCAACGGCTCAGTACCTGAACCTACATTATGAGAAAATGTAGCCCATAGGAAAATATGTGGGTCAACACTTTGGAATGTACTGAGTATGTGGGGGTGCATGCAACAATGTAAATATCATCATCAATTTCATAAAAATATGCATATGTACAATGATGGCTCACTTGGCTTGAATTAGATTGAAACATACTTTTCATAATCTCATAGTAAATAAATCATATGGTAAAAACCTCATAAATCATCATAAACAACTCAACTCTTCAACTCAAGACTCAGAGTGACTCGGTATTCAAGAAACTCAACTTTTATGGACATGGGAGATTCTTATAACCGACATAAACCATGTGAGCTAATGGAGTCCAACGTTTTGCCCTTCTAAGGAGAGAGCCCCACATTGGCGGGAGCATCGTACTCTTGCCAAGGAGTACAACTTAAATTTAGTGATCACAATCTCATACTCGGCCTCTGGCCCACAATTATCAATATCAATTCTACGGTGGCACATAGTTTCAGGGAAATACCACATTTCTCGCTCGGTGCTAAATACTACTCCCAAAAACAAGCTTAGAACGCGTTAGAAAATCCACCACAAACATCACAAGGGTCTATCATGAAGACCAAATCAAATCTCTTTCTCATTTATCAAATAATAATCAATTTGTGGATTACTAACTCTACTCAAATCAAATCAATCTTTCTCAATATCAAGTTGTATCAATTCATTAAATCATGGCAACATGAATAACTTTGAGGAAATATCAAGACTCATTGTAACAACTCAATCTCA